>NC_074712.1:56289509-56593259 GCF_947242115.1 Biomphalaria glabrata | reverse complement strand
GACCTTTTCTAAAACAACAGTAGAAAAATGTTGTGCAGTTCTGGTATGAGTTATACAAGAAAAGTAAAATCACTTTGTTGAATATTAACAACTTAGTACAAGCAAAAATTGTTTTATATACATTTTTTTTATTTTATATTTATGATATTCACACTAAAAAGTTATAAAGGAAATAGTAAAAGCACTTTGCTAGATAATAACAGCTAAGTGCAAGCCACATTTTTTTACTTAATTAACATTTTGTATTTTATCTTGTGTTATGTGCTATATTTATGTTATATCAAAATTAAGAAAGTTATAAAGGAAATATTAAAAGCATTTTGTTAGATAATAACAACTATGTATAAGCAAGATTTATTCTAATATATTTATGTGTTTTTAAAATCACAAGTCTTGTGCAAGTGTGTAGAGATTGTGAGGCTTCAGATTATACAATCCTAGCTCAAGGTATTTGTGTTTCTGTGGCAGACAGATCACCCAGAGAATATAAAAATAAACATGCGTGTTGACCTGATTAAAAAGGGCAACCAGACATTTTTATTTACCATTACTTTTTTTATTCTTTAATATAATAAAAGACAAAGCAATTAGTATTTCTAGTAATGAAAATATCTCAATGTGCTATTTCTTTCTTATTTGTTTATGACAGATTAGGAGGCCAAATCAAATCTGACAAAACTAGAGATACAAAATGAAATTTAGATAAAGGCAATAGAAAAGAGGACAGTGTTGACAATAATAAAACAAAAAGTGAAAGGTTTTTTTTCTAATCAAAAGTCTTCAAGGGAAAATGATTGCTCAACACATACTAAGTATTTATATATATATATAAACAAATTGAAAGCTAAATTAAATTATTAAACATTTTGTAACTGTTCATTCAAAAAAAAAAATGTTTCTTGTCTTCTATATATATCAATGTTTTCTTTTAGTTATTCATATTAAATAGTAATATAAATTCTATTTATTAGTTTTCCTACCAACTTTTTTATGAAAGTTAATATTTGAAGTATGACTTATTTTTCACATTTTATATCTGTAAGTTTAGTGTTATATTTTTAATTTATATTTTTTGTAAGTGTAAGTTTAGTTTTTTATTTAAGGCTTATTTTTATGTTTTTTTGTATTGTTAAGTGTTTTATGTATGACTTAACTTTTCAATCTTCTCTCCAATAGTGTCACTAACTTTAATGATCTTTTAATCCCATAGTTTGAATATTTACTTGCAGTAAAAATCTTTAATAGAAGTCTATCATCCACCTAGCAGTAGGAGATAAATCTAATATATAAAGAAGAATGTAAGGTGTATGTATGTAAGTATGTCTTTTATAAAAAATCAAAACCGTTTGACAATCTTGATTAAACTTGGCATGATGGTTCCTTATATCTTTACCAAGACCCTAGTATATGTTAAATGTCCCTAAAATAAATTTTAAAATGCATATCTCTATAGAAGAAAAAACTTTCTAGCAAATTGCGTAAACCCAATTTAAAAGTATTTTATTTCAAAATTAAATAAGTCAGATAAACTGGTAAACCCATTTCACAGCCTACTTTCCTTTTTAGGGGTAAATTAAAAAGTGTTAAAACCATTGCTTTCTGACACAAGGAACATTTTGTCATGTTTGACATAAATCAAATGCAGAAATGATGCCTAAATTAAGGACCTCGGATCATATCTGGTTTGTAATTACTAATAGTAAATAGACAATTGCAGGGGCAGATTGGGTGTCAAAATCAGCCCTAGAATAACCATACAGTGCAGTCCACAAATTTGTACTGTATAATGACAAAGACCTATTCTGTGAAAAACATAAATGCTATTCCTATTCTTGGCACAAAAATATCCCAAAAAAATTTCTTGTTGCAACATTATGATTGTGTCAAAAACTTTTTTTTTCTGCATTTTTTGTACAGAGGATTCCAGCAATATTTGCTATTTTTTTCTGCTCGTTATTTGTGCTTCTTTTTCGATAGTGTTGCATTTTGAAGCCCAAACACTGTTGGTCACACTGTTCAACAATTCAGAAAATATTATTGTGATTTGTGACTGACTTCACAATGAGTGATAAAACAACCAAACCAATCATAATTGGCATGAGACTGGACATGCCCATGGCTGGTCTTAGGCATAGACAAACTAGGCAGCCTTAAACAGGACTAAAAAATGTTTAAAGAAAAGTTTGCAAAACTTAGATCAGATCTCAAACATAGTAGGGTACTATGACTTTATGTTAACCAGTTTAACACAAATTGCGAAATAGGAATTTCAGTTATTTGTTGATTTAGATACATGGGAGTTTTTTAATAAATTGAGTAATTTTATTTTTTCGATGTTTCTTTTTCTATACTTTTTTATTTCATTAGAGGCCACCAAATTCACTTCGCATAAGGTCTCCAATTATCCAAGGCCAGCCCCGACATGCCTTTTATAAGTCAATTTCACTAACAGTTGAACCGCAGTTTACAGCATATGATACTACCCAATAACATTGATAAAGTTATTGTTAGCCCCTTCAAATATTCATCAAACATGTTCACATTAACACGAATTCTCTATGTCTTTAGAATGTTTTAGGGGTTATGTTATGTTATACAGCACAAGAACCATGGTATACAGGTACAGGCTATTACATTTTTTCCAAAATGAAAGTATTGTAATGTAAAGTAGTTTTGAAAATCTATTATTAAAAATAAAGATTAAGGACAACGACGATGGTCTTAGGCCACTTAAAAGAAATATTGTATTTTGTACAATCCAATATGAGTCTTACTTCCATTTGGCAGCAGTTTCACTGGCCCAACGGGCATTTGCCCAAATACTCATATCACCAGTCCGACCAGGGACAGGTGACAAAGTGGACTATTAATCTAGCCTCAAATCATGTGTAAACACTTACCTAACCAATTCCTGTCCAAATATATTGCCACAAAGGAAGGGGGAATAGTAAAATAATCAACAAATGAGAACATTTCCACCCAGAACCACAGTTTGTCGTTGGCTGCTACAAACTGAAACATTAAGATTGATTCACTAAAACTATATGAAATATAAATCTGTATAAAATGTACCTAATTATTGTCATGAGTGTTAACTCTCCATCTAATTAAGAAAAAACTCTTACCCTGATAAAAAAATAAATCATAAAGAATACATTGAATGCCAAATCTACTTGTTGTGTAGTACTGGAAGACCAGGGGAGACAGGTTTCAACTGATGTGTTTGTTCTATAGAAAAAAAGTTTCAACTAATCAATTTAAGAATGTGAGCCTATATTTTTTAACATCTTATATTTATAAATTGAATAATAATATAATATAATAATAATATAATTCTTCATTACTTCTGATAAAATAGTTGTAAGACTTTTGAAAACTAGTTAAAATAGAAACAATATTCTTTAAATATGAAACAAAATCTGAAATAATTTATTGTTATAACCCAATGGTTAAACAAACAACTAAAAAAAAAAATTTTTTTTTACTTTAATAAACAAATTTTATAAGGAGTGAAATAGCATCAATTATAAAAATATAGATTAAAAATAATAAATTTGTGTGATTGGAAATATATTTATTAGCTGTTTTTAACATGCTCAGTGTGCTATGTTCCAATTATTTTTTGGACCAGTTTTGGGGGAAGGGGGGGGGGGGAAATCTAGGAGAATGCTTCCATGCTGCCTTTTGAATAGCAATTAAAAAAAAAAAAAAGGCTAGAGTCTGAACTCCAACTCGAGGCCTCAAGCTTCCTAATCACTGAGCTATTCAAATACATATTTAAATAGCAGTTTTTATAGACTAGTTAGTTTAATATTTTTAGCCTAATTCTGTAAACAATTCTTTAACTTTTTTTATTGGTTCATGAGTTGTCATCTACACTGAATAATAATGCAAAGTTTCAGCTCAATCCGAGAATGGGAAGTGGGATGAATAATGTGTAAAAGATTTCACCCAGACAGAATGAGTTAATAAGCTTTGTTAAAAAAAAAAAGGCCACATTATCTTATATTATATAAGTTTTATAGATAAGTATAGAGTTAAGAAAAATACATATATATATATATATAAGTTACTTACGAAGCATCAATAAAATAAATGATTAATGATGCAATGCTCAGCAAAAAAACAAGTCCAACCTTAAAGAAAAAAAAAAGATTGGTAATATTTAATATAACAGTAATTTATGCTTTACTCATTACAAAGTAGATCAGCAAGGAATAGAATAAAATTTTTGATAACATTTACATGAGCATAACAGAGATTACTTATGATGCAACCATTTATTGACTTGAATATATATATATAAATAAATTATCTTGTATAATTAAACAAAATTTAATGCAATGTCTATAATAATAAAACTTATTTTATTTAATTTTTTATAAAAACTATTACTCACAAGTATTCGCCCAGTGGTAGTCTGTCCAGATATAAGCTCTCCTGCCCAATCTTTTGCCTCTGTCATCCACCCGATTTCTGGATCTGAAGTCTTCAGAAAATGTTTCTGCTCTGTGGAAGTCTTTGTTCCTAATGAGCCTGACACTTGCAGGCATTTTTTTTTCCGACAGCACAACCAAACTACTATCCTGTAGATGAGAATGACCACAAAGCCGCTACCGAAAGTGACCAGACTGGATGCCAGAAAGGAGTACCATTCCCTATCTCCTTTTTCACAGCTGGTGGACGAGGGGGTGGATGACATGATTGCAACTACTGAAGATTTATGATGGCCAATAAATGAGCAGTTGTCCCGTTAGCTCACTACTCTTCCATCAAAAATGTAATCGCCAAGGCCTTCAACTTAAGATTTTTCTCATCAAAATTCATGGTGTTAGAATATGAATATCATTCAAAAATAAGGACTCTTTTACCATAGAATTCTTTCTCTACACATCATCCTAAAAGAAAAAAAATTTGAATAATTGTACAACACACCAATATAACAATTTTCAATAATTTCGATTCTTTTTTATTTGCCTTTTAAATTCTCTTATGAAACTTTACTTAGTTCTTTAAATGGTGTTGTAATACTTTAGAATCTGAGAATTAGACTTTTACACCTCTATTAAGAATAGAATAAGATTCTAGCCTAGATCTACTGATAAATCTTACAAATATATAATCTTATCTAGATCAGATTATATTTTATATCTCTAGATTTTTCAATGTTAGTCTTGAAACAAATCAAGTATCAAGTTTAGAAGTTTTCAAATATAAAGTATAATTATAAGTGCTGTTGTCTTTTAGTAGTTTATAAAAATAATTTTATAAATTTATAAAATATGTATATATCTAGAATCTTAGCCAAATTTAGACATGATTGTCAAAAAGTAAAGATTATTTTTTTTTAATTATTAATAAAAGAAAAATTGAATCTAGAGTCTTGAAAACTAGTGAAATCTACTACTATAGTAAAGTAGTCTATGTCTATAGTCAGTCAGTATAGTATATTAGTCTAAAACTCTAAATTGGGACTAAATCTATATAAATAGATATATTAAATATATAAAATCTAATATAGAATCTAATATAAGAATAAATAAAATAATTTTAGTCTAGACTCTAGATACGTATATTTATATACATCATTTGCCTAGCCAAAGATTGTTTTTAATATGTAATCATAACTTGTCATAAGTTATACTACTTTGTCTAGATCTATATTTTAATTATTTATAGTTTGGTAAGTTTGTTACTGTTTTAGTTTATTGTTACTCAGCTCTGTTTGTGTGTTAGCTAGCTATCTCTAGATATAGCTCGTAGCTGCTTTTTTTAAAAAATAACAGCTCTTTTTAAGAAAGAGTGCTTGATAATTAAAAGCTTGATCTACAGATATTTTGCCTATTAACCCTTAGGTCAAGATCTGATAGTCTACATACACGAATTATTAGACGTTTTATTAAACAAATATAAACATATTCCATAATTCTCGAATAGAGTCTTTCCTCTCTGATTCCCAACTCTCGGCAGCCATACTTAGTGAACCTCGTTTTAACAACAGTGAGCAGTCTTACAACAGTGCGCGCGAGGCTAGTTTCCGCTCTCTTCTGTTACGAACACGCAAGTAATCAATAATAATGATTTACATTTCGTTTCCAGGGGAATAAAATAAACCAAACAATTCTCTACGTGAATGTTTGTTTATATCTTGGAGTTTAATGCTGCATTGTGGTTTTGTATTTGAACATCATTGTAACTTACTTAGGGGGACTATAACTATAAGAGATCTAAATCTAATCATTAGAACTAAAATTTAGAGCTAGATCTAGTCACTAGTCTATTGTTTTCTGTACTTTGCCTAGTTTCGGGCAAGGTAGGTAATCCTAACTGCTGACTTGAAACTATTCTTCAGACCCAGGGTCTGCCACGCCTCTACTATTGTAATAAAAGATCATTTGTTAACCGTCACTTGTCACGCTGTCAGGGCATACAGTATAGGAGAACATGATGCATAGTACATTCCTCGTTCCATATGCTAGGACAAATTTGCACAAATACTCCATCTTCCCTAGCGCTATAAGAGCATGGAATGGGTTGCTGAGCTAGCCAGGAAAACAAGTGACTTGGCAGAATTTAATATGCATGACTAAATGCATGACGCATAGGACGTAATCATCTTCTTTTTTTTTTTTTTTTTTTTTTTTTTTTTTTGAAGTAACGTCTGTATTATATAAGATAAGATAAATGCTTAGGACGTAATTATCTTCTTCTTTAAAGTAACATCTGTAATAGGCCTATATAAGATAGAGGCACATTTCTTAGGGTTAAGGTTACACGAGAACTAATTCATGCAAGTGCTTCTTATTCCCTACATTCCCTAGCGCTATATAGAGAATGGAATGGGTTGCTTGAATCAGCCAAGAAAACCAACGACTTAGCAGAGTTTAAGTCACTGATTAACATGCATGACTAGATTGACACACGAAATGCTTAGGTTGTAATTATTATTATTATGTAATGTAGGCCTATAAGTTAAAAAGATAAGATAGTCCCTATTCAGTTCTATCGAAAAGTTATTGAGAAAATACTCACATGCACCTATGTAATTTAGTCTGTCCCGGAAGATGTTTTGTTTCACTTCAACTAGTGATACAACTGTGTTGTCAGCTGTATTGAAATAGATCTACTTGTGTTCAGAGCTGATTCAGGGATTATTTTATGCAGATTACAGAATTTGCATAGATATAGCTAAAGGCTAGATTAACAACTGCATACGCTACTTCTTTAACCTAACACAAAATTATCCTTTGTTGCACCCACCCCAACCTACATAGGCCCAAACATCAGGACCAGTGCTACAAAAAAGAAAAATGAAGTAATCATTTGAAAATGTAAATTAAAAAAAAAACGAGGACGGTGTTGTTTTTTTCAATCGACCTCCCGCGCTTGAACTCTCGTAAAGCAGTAAGAGAATGGATACAGTATCAATGTCGTGCAGAGTCTGGTGTGATAATCAAAGAGGACACGTCCAGCTTCTAACGCACTTAAGGTGAAAAAAAATAAAACTGTTATATGACTTAATATGTACTAAGTGTGATACTTCAAAAAGTATTTACTATTACTTTTGAACAAAAAAAAAGTTTTGTAGAATAAAACCAACAAACTCTAACAAACTGGGTGTTGTCACCGCCAGTTTAGTGAAATGGCATGGAAAATGGAATGTCACATTGTTACGATATCTTAAAATTTTAAGGAGGAGAATCTAACCACTTGACCCTTGACCTACATTTAAAAAGCGTTCTCTTGTTTTACAAAGCGTATATCAACTCACTCTGTCTGTCAGTCGGGTAAAACGTTTGTACACAACTTAGCACATTCTTTCCAACATTCAAAGCATTGAAGTTCAGAGTCCCCACGTGTTGCCCATGACATTGTCGAACGTGTTACCTTCGAGATGATCTGCCCTAATGATGTCTTATACATTTAAACTAAGATAGGCAGCGTGTTTTGCGTTCTATGAACTATCATTTACTTTTGAGCTTGTCTGACCAGTTAACTGTATTAGAGAGATTGACTTAACTATTTAATAATGCTACCACCCTCCCCCCTATTTTTTTTTTTAAATCTTATATCATCTACTCACTCTGTATGTATGATAAAAAGTTTGTAGGGCCTAGCCTACATGTTGTTTCTCCCACACCCAATCTCGGATCAAGCTGTAATTTTGCACAATTATTTCTTTTACATGACCAAACAAGAATCAATTTGCAAAAATTAACCAATTAATTGATTAACTATTGCATTTTCCTTGATTGATATTGTTTTTAGAAAAAAAAATGTAAATAGCTATAATTTAACTATAAATCCTATTTTCATAGGCACAGTGGTTAGCCTATTGGCTGACGAGGTCTTAGCTCGAGTTCGAATTCAGGTCGCTCATTTTATTTTTAAATAAATACATTTAAAAAGCGATGACCCCCTCCCCCCCCCCCACCCCTTTCCAACTAGTCCAGACAAGTCCAGACAATTGATAGGATCATAGCGTATTGAGAAAGCTAAAAGCATGGAATTACGCTAAACAAAAAACAATTGGTAACAATATTTCTAATCACACTAGTCTAGATCTATTACAAATTTTTACAAATGAAATTACATGACTGATCCAAACTAATTGATACAACTACGCTTTCTATAAGCTTTTTTTTTTACTTTCTTGTTATTGTTGCTAGTTATTCGTTTCAATTAGCACACACACACACACACCATACTCATAAGCTGAATCTTCCGTCTTACATTCTGTCTCAAACTCGTGTGAAAATGATGCACGCATCGCATGAGAAGGACAACATTAGGCCTATAGGCTAGCCGCTAGACAAAGGAATGAAGGCGTTACAGAGGAGTTAAAGACAATGCTGAAATGGGATATATATATATATATATTAGGCTCTCTTACCCTTATAACCTCCCACTGACACTTAAAAACAAACTTTGTACACAAAACGCATATGTTCATATAGCTATTGGGGGGGAGGGGGCGGAGGAAAATCAGTTGGCTTTAATTTAGTCTTTAAAATCGCGAGTTTACGCAGCTAAGAATTCAATTCGATGTTTTTTTAAGGAAAACAAAAAACAGCCATTTCTATTTGTGCTAATAAAATTTGATATTTCGTTCTTTGTTGGAACGCGAAGTATCCAAAGTATCGCTGTACAAATGATGAGATTAGAAACAGGATTAATAAGCAATTGGACCCCCACGATGACCTTAAAAAAACAACAACACACAAACTTAAAATCTATGGCCATATCACAAGGTCTGTATGACTTTCAAAAACCTTCCTTCAGGGAAAAGTACCAGGATAAAGAAGAAGAGGCTGACGGAGAAAGCGATGGGAAGATAACATAAAAGAATGGACAGGTTTGTCATTGACAGAAATTTTATCCAAAGCAAAAGACAGAGAGGAATGGAGAAAGACGGTCAAAGATCTTGTGAGCTGCCCCAGCGGCTCAACAGACTAAGGGATGTGACTGTGAATGTGACAACGCTTGAGAAAAGATCTAGGCCTATTGGAGAAAATTTACCGCTGGTCGTTTCGAAAGTGAAAAAAAGCTTAGTTGTCTAAGTAAGCCAACAAATACAATGACTACATGGTAAGTAAGAACTGGTGAAAATTCCATATTTTTAAACGCCCCTAAGTGTGAGAATACGTGATGAGTCATTTCAGTGAGAGAGAGAGAGAGAAATTTATTAGACACATTTTAAAAGAAAAAAAATTCTAATGGAAAGGTGAGGGGCGAGGAGTATATTTTGTTAAATGTAAGAGATGCTTTCAATTTCTTAAATGTGGTCATTAAAATTCAATAAAAACTTTGTAATAGGCCTACATTATTGAGTTACCCGTACTTTTCTCCCCTTTTAATGTTTCAAGCGCTTTCAAGATAGTGTTACAAATAAAAATGTAAAAAACAAACCAAATAAAAACTTGTTTCACTTACAAGGGGAAAGGGCAGGGAAGAAGCCGAGGAGTGAAACAAGGGATCAATAAGATTTACGTAATCGATTTCTTGTGTCCATCTACTAAGCCAGTGTTTCCCAAATGTGTTCCGCGAGGCCTGACTAGGTGTGTCCACGAACTATTGGAATAATTAACTAGCGGGCCACCACGTGAATTTATCTCTCTAAAAGAAAGCAAAGTGTTACGCTAAATACTCAGAATGTGCGAAGTGTTCCGTTAAGGAAAAAGTTTGGGAAACACTGCCTAGCAGAAGTGTAACTTTAATAATCTTTTTTGTTCTTGTAAATCATACATCGATAGATTGTGGGGCAACAGTCTTAACCATAACGAAGTCACAGGAGAAGAAAAATAATGAGGTAAACAGGAAGTAAAAATTGGAGAGAAATACAATAACCGAAGAGTGTAAAGCTCTTTGAAGACATGGGCAGAGGCGTAGGCCTATACGTGACGTAATTAGCAGTGATTTGTATTTGTGTCTTGAAGTTCTTTCATTTAATTTCAATGTTAAAACTTTAAATTTAAAAAAAAAAGTAGAGGAACATTTCCAACCTTAAATTTTTTATTTTTTTTTTATTTTGTGTGTTTTGTTTCAAGTCTTTTAAACCTTACATTCCTTCTAAATAAACTGAACATTAAAACTAATCCACCTGGTAACGAAAAGGTCTGAACTATTTGGACTATCGAAATTTTAACCATCTTATAAACAAGAAAATAGAACATTTTTTTTTTTAAGTTTCAGTCAAGCTGTCATTATTGAGGATTTTCAAAACTAATAAAACTATTGTCGTGTGGTATGCGCTCTGAACGAGGTGCACGGTGAATAATTTGTAGATAAATTAATTACATTATGCAAAGTAATACTTTTATTTTCTGGGGAATTAGGCCTAATAATCCCATATGATTATGAAAGTTGGACACTGAACGCCCAGGCTGAAATTGGAATTCAAGCTTTTTTTTTAGCGTAAATGCTACAGAAAAAAATGTTTGTACAATGTTTTACATGTTTCGTATGTTTCTTCAGAGTTGAAGTTAATTACTTCCTAGTCCAAACCTCCCGCAGGACGACGGGGAATGGGAGCGGGCAGGGTTTGAACCCTGGACCATCGATAAATCTGAACGACAGTCCAGCGCGCAAACCGCACGACCAGGCAGCCATCCAGAAAAATGCTGTGTATCATGTACCAGGAAAAGTATCTGTACAGGTCAACACTCTGGCTGGCAAAACGGAAGGACATAATACTATGAAGAGACGAAAGTTAATCTGGTTCAGTCATATCGTAAAGCATGACTTACTGTCAAAAGTCATTCTTCAAGGTACAGAGGAAAAGATCGTCCAAAGAAAAGCTGGCTGGACAAAGTAAAAAAGAAAATGGACCGGCCTCTCTCTCTATATATATATATCCTGCTAAGAACAGCGTCTGACAAGTAAAAGTGGAGGGATTAGGTTAGGCATAGGCTACTGTTACAGCACTCCTTCGACCAAAGGTAAAATGACAGAAGATGATTTTATATAGTCATGCTATTCCATGTACATGCGCACAGCAAATCAAAATAAAATAATATCATTAATTACATATTCATATGATTTAGTTTGTATTACATACGTGCCCGCTATTACTATGAGTTTGTCATGTAAAATCAGCGTTCCACCTTACACATTAATGTAAGACCGTTTTTTTGTGAATGTAAAAGATGTTTGGCCATGTTATGAGAAGAGTTGGATCGACCAGGACCCAATTCAGTTTCATCACTCAACAGTATATAGACTTTACGGAGACTCTAAGTAAATGTATATCAAACCGATTGCGTTGTTTTTTTTAGTTGCATCATATGCTAGAGGATATGTTAAACCGCTTGTCTAGCGTCTTTATTTGTGATCGATTTAAAATTAAACACCAAACTGAACCGGTCTAAACTAATTAGATATTCTCTCTATTCTAAAAAAATCGTTAACGCATTCATATGCGTTTTTGATAATCTCTAAATAAGGCCACTTGCCGTTGTTAATTTTGTTTGAACGGAATGGAGAAGTCCAACAATAAGGAAATATTGCTATTTAATAATTTATGTAAAAATAAAATATATTTTCCCCTCTATTGTAATTTTTTCCAGTCTTTGAAACAAAAGGTTCACTTGGCAGATGGAAACGAGAAAGGGCGAATAGGACTTTAGGACACCTATGGTTAACATACTCTCTTAAGTTGTCAATACAAACCTGTCCTAGTTACACGGTCTACACAAGATCAATAAAGAAAACTTTTAAGATTGAAGAGCCAAATGATGTGTAGGCCTAATCACTACCTGATAGATGAGTAACCTTATACAGAGGAGGCCTTAGGGGGTGGACAGTGAGGCAATCGCCCCAGTAGAGGGGCCCCGCGATAACGAGACGTCTTTTGTCAGCAAGGGACGCCGGCAGGATTTTTTGCAGGGTGGTGCAAGTTGTCACCCATTGCTCAAACTTTCTTGTTACGGGGAACATTGAGGAATTGAACTGGTGCCCACCCCCCATTCCCATCCCTAAGCGATATGAAGTGCATTGTAAATATTTCATGAAATTGAAAAAAAACAACTTTAAACAAACAATTTAATGTGCATGTTGCTAAGTTTATCCGTTTTGTTGACGGTCGTGAACGTATAGCACCAGACTATTGGTAGACATAGAAACCGCTGTAGGCGTATTATATGTCTTAACTCAACAAGCTTAACTTCTGAAACTTGGAATAACTTGTATAACTTCTTTCGTGAACAATATTAAATATTACTTTGATTATAATAAAGACAAAATCAACTTGCGATGAAATGCAATAAATATAGTAGGCTACCGGTAGACTTAATAATATACAAGATTACAAAGAGAGTTTGTGTTACACAAACTCAGAGGCGGCCCCCGTCGAAGTCGGATCCCTGTCGGATCTGCATATTCGCAAATAATATTCAAGAGGTGATTTAATTTGATGTAAAATGTTTTACACGTTTCGGATGTTCCTTCAGAGTTGAAGATAATTACTTCCTAGTCCAAACCTCCCGCAGGACGACGGGGGATGGGAGCGGGCAGGGTTTGAACCCTGGGCCATCCATAAATCTGAACGACAGTCCAGCGCGCAAACCGCACGATCAGGCAGCCATCCGATGGTCAAAAGTAATAATGTTTCAAAGATTCATTTGCCGTAAATTTAAATTTAAATTTAATAAAAAAAATAGTAGATTAGTTTTAGTATATTAAAACATTACAATATTGATCAAAACGTTTGGAAATGAAAATCTACACTTTTTTTTACACTTTAAGTTTAGAAATTGAAATTCTACATCTTAATCTAGTCTATTTTAGTCTAAACTAGATCTAGAAATTCTAGATCTAGACTCTAAAATAATTTTAATTAGAATATAAATCCAGGTCTAGATATAGGCCTACTGTAATAAAAATCTAGATCTAGTTTAAAAAATCTAGATTAGATCTAAATCAAGATATCATTCCTTTTTTAAACGCGAGTCACATAACGAGGCTTAATAAACATTACTATACCGAGTTCTTTTTTCATTTCATTTGAAGAATTAATTCCATATAACGTCAGAGGGAAAAAAAAAACACTACGTCACACGGCCTAGCTAGACTAAAAATCGCCTTCATCTATAAGAGCCATTTATCGAGTGTTCATAGACATTGGTGCACCGAGTGCGTTCTTTAAGCATTTCATTTAAAGAATTCATTCCATATGACGTCAAAGGAAAAAAAAACACTACGTCACACGGCCTAGCTAGAATAAAAATCGCCTTCATCATTACGAGCCTTTTATCGAGTGTTCATAGACATTGGTGCACCGAGTGCGTTCTTTTAGCATTTCATTTAAAGAATTCATTCCATATGACGTCAAAGGAAAAAAAAACACTACGTCACAAGGCCTAGCTAGACTAAAAATCACCTTTATCAACACGAGCCATTTCTCGAGTGTTCATAGACATTGGTGCACCGAGTGCGTTCTTTTAGCATTTCATTTAAAGAATTCATTCCATGTGACGTCAAAGGAAAAAAAAACACTACGTCACACGGCTTAGTTAGACTAAAATATGTTTTTATTAATACAAGCAATTTTTTCGAGGGTTAATAGACATTGGTGCACCGAGTGCGTTCTTTTAACATTACATTTAAAGAGTCCATTCATATGACGTCAAAGAAAAAAAATTCCATTACCTCACAATAGGCTAGTACCGGTACCATAAAAAAAAATGTCTTTATTTACACGAGATATTTAACGAGGGTTCATAGACATTGGTGCACTGAGTTCTAATAGATATTATTTAAAAAGGATCAAAGCCACATTGTTTTTGCGTTTTGTCTGTCAGTCGGTCTGTCCGTTATCTTGATATAAAAAAAACAACTAAAAGTTATTAAAAATTGATTAACCTTTATTTTACGTTTCAAAACATCGCAATAATTTTTAGGTATGAACACAATTGAAAAGTTTATATAATAGATTGTTCCGGATGTTTGTGTAAATAGTAAAAGAAAAAGAGAATTTCAGATAAATGTAATACCGTTAATTAAATTTTTTGGATGGTCTCGTATAAAAATTAGATGTACTACAGCCACGTGGAGAGATTTTCATACCTTACTTTGGTGTTTGGATTCTGTTTTCCTTAAAAATCGGAACATAATATTAACGATAATTAGATTTTTTAATGTTTTAGGTAGAAAGTTAAATGTACTGTAAGAGAGTAGTGAGTTAAAATTATTTTCATAAAAATCCGTAAAAACATTATTTCGTAAATGAGAAGATTATTTGTTTATTAATTAGAAGAAGGAGTTCAAACAATTATTTGGCGTTAGTAGATTTTTAAATAAATTCGGAAATTTCTGGCGACGATTTGTAAGAAACAAAATCCGGAACTTTCTTTATCGATTACAAAACTTCTATGTTATGTTTTACAAGAAAATTAAATGTCTTAAAAGTAATTTTCAGTAATCAATTCTAGTAAATTACTTTTTTTAAAAGCCTTATGCGATTTCAAACAATCATTAGGCATAATTCATGTTTTATAAAACAATATCCGGAACATTTTTACACTTAATGAAATATAAGTCAGTATAGAGATTATGATTTAGCATTATTATGCTATTTACATAAAAAACGGAACAACATATTATTGATAATGTGTTTTTGCAACGTTTAAGCATGGAAATTGAATGTAATATAAGTTAGAAGAGCAAACAAACATTTGTTGGCGTTGATTAGTTTTGCACAAAAAAATCCGGAACAATCAATTTTAGATACTTAAAACTATTGAGATGTTATGGGAGGAACATAAAAGGGTAAATCAGATTTTCAATAGCTTTTAGAGTTCTAGTTTTTTAAATCTAATCGTGACGGACAGACCGACCAACAGACAAAACGCACAAAAATAAGCTTCTTTTATTCGGATGGGGGCACTAAACAAAAAATAAATAAAATCTTATTTTTAAAAAAAGTTTAAGGAATTGGTTTAGCACCTGATCATGTTGCGACTTTACGCTACTGCACGAAAATCACTGCATAAAAAGTCCATTTAAAAAAATGTGCGTGATATTTACATACAAAGTGCATTATTAGCCTTTATAAACAAACAGAAATGTTTTCTTTTAATTTTAGCAGCTAGTTGACCAGAAAAAACGTCTTTAACTATTATTTGTATTTGTTGTAAACATTTCCTGTACATTTTAAAAATATATTTGACTTAGTGATACTGAAAATACACAAAAATTGTCCATCTTTGTTAGCAAATTGTAACATTGCCTCCCTTACATTTACGTAATTGTTTTAGAATTGGTGTATTTTTATGAAAAAATCGCTTGCATAATTAATTTTATAAATTAAACGGTTTGCTTTTAGAAAACCAAAAGTAGCCGTTGCACCTAAACTTTTCAAGCCGGATTTAATGATGAAATAATATTTTTCATATCTCTTCTAGTTTTCGAGATCTGAGTGTGACAGACGGACAGACGGACAGACGGACATTTTGCACAAACCTAATAGCGGCTTTTTCCCCTTACGGGGGCCGCTAAAAATGGTATTTTTAACGAAATCTAACTCACTACAATAGGCCTAACACTTCTTTTCACTAAGACGTTCTGGAGTCGTCTATCCTAATTAAGATCGCTGACGACAATGCCACCTATCTTGCATCATTCCGAACAAACATTCAAACTTCTTTCCACCGTCAACATAAACACACACACACACACTCCATAACAATCCTGCAGTCGATCAAACAAAAACTACCAACGTCGACTGTGGCTGCCCAAACTGTCAATAACTGTACTAATGACTTGCTTTTCGTCGCGATGGACAAGCTGGAGACGAATTTGTTGTGTACGGTGCTGAGATTCTTCTTCACGTTCCAGCTCTTGCATTGTATTAGGATGAAGACAAGACAGGTTGAGCTGAGCAATTATTATTGCTCGAAAAGCGAAACGTTTAGGAAGAAATAACCAATCAAGATAGACGTGTTCTGTAATAACTCACAAAAAAACAAACATGTAGGCCTAGTATTAGCTTGGTCTGTCTGTCGACTGCAATTTCTCGGCAGCATTAACAATACCAAGTTTGTCTGCCAGTAGTCTCGCCTTACCCGGGACTCCATCACTGATGTGTTCCTCAGTATGGTCAATTTGGTTTTTGATTATGACAATGAGACTGCCGATGTGCTATTGAGCGGCCAGTATATTAAGATTGGACGACTGCAACATCTGGGAAACTGGTTCAAGAACAGATGAATAATTGACGACAATGAAAAGACGAATCAGAAACTCATAAGGAGCAGGCACTTATTACACATGTGCAATTTGTGTGGTGTCATTAGCAGCGTTATTTTATAATCCTCACACAGTCAAAAAATCTCAAAGTTGTGACTGAAAGAGTGAATGGATTCGTATTTCACGGTTCATTGTGTCGCACAAAAAAAGTGGTAAATTTAGCACTAACACTCCCGCTTAGAACTGTTACTCAGGAAATTGATAGTCGTCTTGATGAAACCAACAGCATTTCATATCTGAAACGTATTTCAGGTCATTGATAACAAGGTTAAGTCTGTGAGACGCACAACAAACAAAGTCTGCTTTGGGATATTTTTCGCGAATCCTTGCCTGAACACCGTACCGAATAATAGCCATCACGGGGCAGCTATTGTAGCATTGGCCGAATACTTTGTCCATATCTAGACTGTACATAATGGATTCGCTGAGTATGACGTGCGTCTTTCTGAACAACATGGACAAAAACAATAAAGTCTTCTCGAATACAATCGCCATCATCAAATCGAACGCCTAAACACATCTTCTCAGTGCTTCAGATAACTGCATCATCATCATCAACAGACCCAGCTAACGAAGTTAATTCATGATGCTGCTGCTCTTATTTTTTGTTTATTGCTGCTGCCGGTGCTCAGTTGATCCAAATAGACGTTTTGACTTGAATGATGGCATGTGAAGAACATTTTTATATCCTCTGCCATCGTAAATTGGTGGACATGTTTAACTTGCTATTTTATCGAGCTTTAACACCGACCGCAACTCCGCAAGCCATAACTACATATACCAAGTAGACCGCACTCTTCATTCTTGTTCAAAGAAACTTTCAAATCTATCACATCCAAAAACAGCTCAATGGCAAAAAAAAAACAAAAAAAAAACATTCATAATATTCTAGGCCTTCACTAAATATTGTAATAACTATAAATAGCCTATGTTCAAATGAAAACCAATCGCCACGACTAACTAGCCATAGAATATTTCTCACCCTTTATAGTGCAAATAATTACAAGCTTATAGCCTAATAGAGCGAAGGCCTACATGGTCGGCCGTCATCTCCTGATCAGCCAATTCTAGTTTATTACAATAATAGTTTATCCTGGCAACTTTACTTCAGTGGAAGGACTACGTGTTAAATTGCTACTTAGAAGTTAAAGGAGTACAAACTTGCCTAGAATTTGGTTATTCAGAATACATGCACCACCATGCATCCCCCCCCCCAGCAGGCGTCCATGCCGTCAGCCCTTCGTATAAATACTTTAGGTCCCGGGCCCCGCGCACTCCCCAGGCCGCCTCTGATAGAATGTTAGAATGTGTAGTATACTAGATTACTTGATAGATTTAGTTTATGTGCAAACCAATTACAGCAGCAAACTATTTTTTTCCGACATAAAGAATGAATTTGAAAATCAATAGGCCGATCCAACATTATGCACTGACATACACAAAGTGCAATATTTAAATATTGGCTCTCAACTCTTAGCTATCCTACATAAATATAGACTAGTAGGAGTAAATTTGAAACTCAATATCCAACATATAATATCCAAATAAATTATCCTGATTTGTGAATGTTTAGGCTATGAGAATGAAAAGTGAACCTAATCACGTCGTTCTTAACAATGTTACTAAATTCCACTGAACAGCATATTCAATGTGCTTTACCTTTTTAAACTCACCAAATACAAATATTTAATGCGATGCTATTACTCTGGTTATGCCCAGAAGACTACTGTGCCGTCTTTTGGATCGAACGATTCTGTATGAAGTATTCTAAAGGGACATAACCTGAACAGAATAATTGCGTGAATGCTCGGAAGCGCTTTTTAATTCATTGAATAAATTCTTTTATATAATCTAGGGGCTCATTCATCGATGATTTCTAGCACTACGATGTACGGTTCGTTGAATTTCAATAAATACTTATTAGCTTGTACGTTAGGTTAAAAAAAAATCATAGGTTATGCCTAGTGTGATGTCAATAATTATGATTTATAGGTCAGAGTGGCAGAGAAACAAGAGAGAGAGGAAGAGAGAGAGAGAGAGAGGCTAGGCCTATAATTATTAATGTTACTACCAATGAACTGAACTGACTTAGATTGCCCTATTATTTAACTAACCGTGCTGTGATATAGATCGATACATACAGCACAGTGTGTCACGATGTCAAAAGACTTTCTCGTGTCTACAAAGCAGGGACAAAAACTCTAAGATCTGTAAGAGCATACATAGATGTAGCGAATTGTGTTCTCCCAAGCGGCTAAAATCACCAAAACTCCAGTTCCCCAATCTGTCTCAGACGATTATCACCAGAAAGCGTACTTGCTGATGAGTTTATATTCAGGAAAGCATGTTTAGTTTGTTGTGCTGTAATTTATCCGATCCTAAACATTAAAAACTTTTCTTCTTAAAAGATTATTACATCTTGCGCGTAACTAAGGTGGAGAGAAAGCGTACTTATAAGAATTTGTCTTATTGTATAAAACAAGAGATATCTCTTTATCATTTCTTTGTATTTTAGTAGGCTACGCTTTGTTTTCGTAATTGTAATTTTTGTTGGCACTGAAGCATAGCCTGTTTTTTTATTCCAATCTGCAAATCCAGCCTGAATATAGGCTACGTAATGTTATAGAGTGTATGTGTGTCTTCTTATCTTATAGATTACAGACGTTACTTCAGAAGAGAAGATAATTACGACCTACGCTTATCCAGGTGGTTAATCTAGTCGTGCAACTAACAGCATGTTATAGACAGTGAAGAGACTGATGTAACTGTGGGGTATGATTGACGAAGATGTCACGTGTGTTTGTTGCGTGTCGAAGCAACACATGCAGTTTTGACGTGAGATGAAGTATATTGTTTTAAATCGTTCGACATACGATACATCTACATTGAAATTAAAAGCTGCTATTTTGTTTAAAAAAGAAAAAGAAGTTGCTTTATTCAAGATTTGTGTGAAAGTAGCCAACGCCTGCAATGGTGATTTGAATTGGAGCCACAACGTACCGCCCTATTAACAAAGAAGGTATCCTGCTTCCTCTTTTAACCTATCCTTTCCAGCAGATTCCAGTGAAAGAGACACTGTCCTGTTGGTTCATAGTTCGCGAGGTTCAGGCCAAACTTCGTCTCACCGTACCCCTCATCGGCCGCACTGCGGAGTGAAAGAGAAAACTGTCTCATATTCTTTTTGACTGCCCCAGACTTGCTGATCTCTGTCTTGACAAGTCTTGACCTGTATAGTAACAGACGTGCATTAAGACTAAGACTGCTTTATTGATCCTTATGGAAATTTGTTGTGATTACAACGACTCTTTTCTCATATAAAGACAACACAACAGAAACATACACATAAATAGAACAGACATAAAGAGTTCATTCAGCGACTACACACACAGGCATCTTAGTCCTTTTCATGTTTCCTGATCAAAGGAAAATCAGGGTTTATGTCCAGGATTTTTCAAAAAAGGATTTGAACCTCTTAAGCCCTCACTCAAATGGAGTTTGATGATGATGACGATGTCTAGTTAATAGTAACCTGTTACCCTGACATTTAACGTAGATTAACAATGATGTTTATTTTCTCATTATTTCCATCTTTCAAGTGTGCTTATGGCAGGTCAATACCTGCTATATTCAACTATTCTAAAACACATACACACTATGGCTGAGTCTTTTTGTATCCCCTTCTTTTATCTTGTTACAACTAAATACAGCAATTTCACCAAACAAGTACACTATAATAATCACCAGATGTGTCCTGGATCAATACCGACAAATAACGAGCCAAAGCATCTGTCACTTATGGCGTAGGAATATGTTTCACCCTCTATACTTAATGTGATACATGAACTTCTTACAATAGAAACGGATCATTGAAAAAAGTAATAAATAGGCTGGCTGCATAGTAACCGATTGCGCAACATTGTCCCGGTGAGAGGGGGTAACTAAGTAAAATGTCAATACGCCCTTCAAGACCACCAGTCAATGGTTTCACTGGGTACTTTTCGATCATGACATTACTGAAACATCGATACATTCCACAGTAGTAGCACGTTACTAAACCAGTCTTATCTCTTAGGATCTTTTTATTTCAATTACGAGTTTTAATCTAGTACTCTTCTCTGTCTTCACAAAGGCGAGGAAGAAAAAGGTGGACATGAAAATATGACGTTCTCCTGTGTTAAATACTGTTTACTTCAGAGTGAATGTTTATTTAACTTTTGTTTCATTAGTAATTCGGTGCTTCTCAAACTATTACACTCGCTACACTGATGGACATTTGTTCCGAGAAGTGGAGTTTTTTTTGAGGGAGATGAAAGCAATTTTCTGTGGGCTAATTAAAAAGTATTATTAATTTTTAAAAATCTTGATTTCGGTATTTAAGTGATATCTTGGAGAGTCTTATCATATTTTTTTTTTAAACACAATAATTTCCTCTTTGTTTACAGCTCTATTTGTAAGATCCGGTTTACAGTTAAGCAATATAATAAGCTACAATAGCATAGAAAAAGAATATCAAGCGATATTAGGTAATTGTAATAAAAAAGAAAACAAGAAAAACATACGCAATACACTTTAAAAAAACAAAGCTTTTATTAAACGTAGTTAGTCATGTCTTTAAATTTGTAATAGATCTAAACTAACAATAATAAATCTGCGCTTGTTTTTTTTTTTTTGTCTAGAGCTATTTCATGCTTTTAGATTTCTCAATACGATATGATTTCTTGTCTAGACCATTTGGAAAGAGGGAAAGGGACATGAAGCTCTTCAAAATCGGCACTAAAAACTGGGAAAAAGTGGCTGGATACATCCGCATGGAGAACAACAGAAGTAGAAAGAAGGGTGAAAATGCAACGGAGCCTGGTGATTACATATGCCCAACCTGTGACCGCAGTTGTGTATCAAGCATTGGCCTCTTTAGTCGTACAAGAAGTTGCAAAGGGAAGAGATTGTTTCTCAAGACATAAAATGCCAAAGAAAGGGAGAAAGAAAGGGTAAACGCATTAATAACATTTTATTTTACGGTTTTAAAATAGTGAAAAAAAACAAACAACTACCTTTTGAAATACATAGCTGATGAATGTTTCCTATTTTCTGTACACCAGAAATATAAAAAAATAAATAAAAAACTAGCTATTTATTTTACTTATATCGCCAAAGATGCAAATGTCCATTGCGAGATGACAGGGAAAAGCGCGTGAGTGACAGGAAAAAGCGCATGAGTGAGGCCGCACTGTGAGGGTGTGCTAATGAAAAAAAGAAAAATGAAATTGAAGGTCCCTGTTAAACACAGACAATTAAAAGTTGAGAAACACTGATAAAAAAGTTGAGTTCTCTGCTAATGTATTATTTCCCCTGCAGACCAGAGAGTTTATTAGTGTTTGTAACGCTTGCCAAGGAAATGATAGACTATAGATTTTAGTTTCCACTTTCCATATGGCATCTCGGGTCAGACTTAAGGGTATTTATGAATAATTCAATACAGAAACGTTAGCCAAAGAAACAATATAAAACAATGGCATGGATATTTAGACTACACAATGATAACAAACTAACTTGTAGGCCTAAGCCAGCGATTCTCACTAGTAAGCAGATCTCAAAATGTGGGTCACGACCACCTTGAGGGTCGAATGATGATTGCCTGATGTCGCCTAAGACCATTGGAAAAAAAAATGTGTCTAAAACTTTTGAAATTCTACACATTGTTTTTATTAGAAGTTACTTTTTTTTATACAATAATTGTCATACGAGGTTAGATGCTGCAGACTAAATGATTTAAAATGATTTCAAACATTCAACTAGTTGCAAAGAAAATATTTAAACTGTTTAAATTACTGTTTATGGAGCGGCGTTGAGGGATTATAAGCATGTCGTGATGTAATTCAAAGAGCACTTCCGTTTATAAATAGTAACACGGCATCCTTTTTATACGTATAGCCCAGGTTATAAGGAAATGTCTCTGCGGCGTTATGCCCTGGACAATGCAGTTTACTTTTTGCCCAGAATAAGTTTAACTTCGTACCCAAGACAAGGCAGTTTAACATCCTTACGAGGACGAAGCAGTTTAATTTCTTAACCAGGATGATGACAGCGCCAAGAATAACAACAATTATAATAATCTTTATTATCCGTGATGATTATAGCTACAATAGCACACAATAGATACATTCA
Source organism: Biomphalaria glabrata (assembly GCF_947242115.1). NCBI lineage: Eukaryota > Metazoa > Mollusca > Gastropoda > Planorbidae > Biomphalaria > Biomphalaria glabrata. The sequence continues at coordinate 56,570,351 of NC_074712.1, read as the reverse complement.
TACCCCAGTTTCTCTTTAACATAACATTCGAAATTTACAACAATAATATACATATTGTTTAACGATTTAAATGCCGAAGAAGTTTTTATGTCTATTTGTTTTCTGTGATCGTTCTTTTGTATCTTCTTTGTGATGGTCAAATGTTAAAATCATGAAGAAGAGGCCGCGATTTTTTATGCTTAAAAACTTGATAGCTTTCTTAGCAATGTTTGTCTCAAATTATGGTGTCCTAATGCATTTTTTTTTTTTTTTTGCCTACGATCCTACTAGCTGAATTTACAATTTTATAAAGTTTATTTTTTTTTATGTTCAGATTGTCATACCAGGCGGTGTTGTTGATGTGAGGGTGACATCTTTCTTATTCTTTGTTGCCCTTTTTATGGTGATGTAATCTGTGTTATCAATAAAATGTAATGTATTGTCTAACACAGTTCCAAGGTAGGCGACATCTCTCTTTAAAGGCCTTTCTACAAATCACAATGATTCTAGACTCTTTCTCTGAATATTCTTTGGAATATTTTTTCCAAACAACTAATCAAGGTATCGACCCAAACCTTTGCTAGATATCACGGACTAATACTTTACTGACCTACATGACCTAATGAACTTAATGTGGAGTCGAGTGGGACGTGAATTTCGACGAATTTCAACATTAAAATTATTAAAAAAAAATAGTTCTATTATTAGTTTACTTTACAGCTTTATATATGGAACGGAGGAATGCGTGCTACGTATATGGCACGACACAAAGAATGGTCATTGTGGAAACTTCAGACAGGACTTGAGGGGTGGAGGTTAGAGTTCCCGGTCCACAACTGCCTGTTAGGAGAAATCCTTCTTAACAGTCAAGGGGATAACGAGGATGCGTAAATGCTCCAATTGCCAAAATGGCCTTTCTTTCAATGTGTGTACAGTACTGTAAAAAAAAATAAAAATATGCTTGTTCTCCATGTGAATAGGCCTATATCCAGTTTTTCTTTCTCCCAACTCTGTTGTCGGTTCTGTAGATCCTCGTATCGCGCTTGCATACATCAGTGTATCTTAGAAGTGGACGACCTGCATCTCTCCTGCAGTCTAGTACTACGCCTATATCACCATACAATATATCTTTTGGGAGTCGACCTTATGGCATTCTGTGAACATGCCCAAGCCACCCAAGATGTCTTCTGCTGATAACAGCGCGGATGTCCTGGCACCCTGCTCTTCGCAGCTCTTCCTCGTTGGTTATTTTATCTTGCCACCTTATTTTAAGAATCCACCTATAATTGTATAGGCTTACCATATGGTTAGTAACTCTATTATTGACTAGGCCTATTACTTAAATAGTTAAATTTAAACTTGGCACATTTACAAGCATAGGAAAACTCTACAAGGTCTTCTTGTATTTGTATGTCAGGGTTAGGCAGAACGAAAACTATGAAAATAGCTGCCAACTATTTTATTAAAAAAAACAACTTCTATCTGAATGGCAGATTGACTAAGTGTGAATTATTTTAACAAACTTCAAAAAGACTATTACAATGTTGACACAGAGGCCAGAGGAGCCCTTCACTTCCCAGTCACGGGTTTCCACACCTATTAACTTTTCATTTCTTTAACTAGACGCGAACCTTTCAATAATATGAATAAATGTATGACAAAAAAGACCTTAACAACTAGTCAACAAGATCAAGACTCTCAGGGAGTGCGTAATTAAAAAAAAAGGAAGAAAGGTATTTTTTTTTAAAGCGCTCTTAAAAGTTGGAACGCCGCTATTAATTCTGTGTAGTCCCAAAAACGAAAAATGTTATTGCCATAGAAAATCCATTTCCACTTATTCCGTAGCATGCTAACAATAAACCCATTTTATAAGGCTACTTTTAATCTTCTTTAAGATCCATTTGTTTTGTTTTTATTCAACAAACAAACTTTTACATTTTTTTAAACATATAAATACACCATTTTTAAAGCAGTACGTCGATACCTAAATGTAGCCAATGTAGTAAGGGAATTAGAACAATACATACAGATCAATAATATTTTTGTGAGCATTGAGATCCTTCTAATGCTTTGTTATATGTTAATGTTATATAGTTCCATGATTATACATATATTGCCGAATAGTGTTCATGGTTTTTTTTAAAACTAAAAGTGCGCTTAGCGTACAAAAACAAAACATAAATTAAAAAAAAATTAAACAACATAGCCAACAATAGGGCTTTCCTGGTATTCTAATAATTGTACACCAAATACAGCCGCCACACAATTATATTATTTTCGTAGTCTACACGTTCAAATCTTATAAGGTCAAGATGGACGTATTCATTCATTGAAAAGAGGGACCCCGTGCATTTGATAAAAATGATACCAGACAATACCAATATGTTTGTGAAAGAAAGATCTTGGTAAAGTGATCGTCATGCACACAAACCAAATAGACTTTTGTGTATTGCTATTGCAGTTTCATTGCACTTGTTTCTTAACATCGCCATTTTGAAGTTATAGTAAAGTTGGCCTTAATGGGAATATTACACTATCACCAAAGTAACAGACTTTTGAAGGAAAATAAATGTATACATTTTCTAATGCCTGACTAGTAGGTCTAAAACTTTTTTCATTTTTTTTTAATGATTGGTATTCGTTCCGAATAGGAAAGGCAGGGAGCATTTTCCAAAAGCTGCAGCCTATTTGGACAAGCCAAGCCTTTGGACTTGGACAAAAATATACGTTCTCAACATAATCGTCATCCCAACAGCAACATATGCATGTGAGACATGGGAGTCATCTGTCAACATTGAGAACAGACTAAATGTGGCTCAACAAAAATGGCTGGAACGGATTTTGGTAGTCAGTTGCACAGATCAGGTCTCAAACAAGGAAATCCTATGCCGAACAGGGAGTCGAACACTTAGTGAGATTGTGACAGAGCGTCGCATGAGGTTTGATGGACATATCCTACGACAAAATGAACTACGCATACCAAGAGTAGCGATGACGTGGAGGCCAATAGGAGGACAGCGCAAACAGGGACGTCCTCGTAAAACTTGGTGCCACACTTTCATGGAGGACCTCAGAACAGTGGACACCAGGTGGGAAGAGGCTTCAGACATTGCCAGTGACAGATCTTTGCGGAGAAATCTTGCCGCCCAATGCGCAGAACGGCGCTGGAGGATCTAAGTAAGTGGTCAATATATATAGATAATAGATAGATAGGTATCACTGTAGATAAATTTGATCGTGTGGACTATTTTTGTCAAAATGAAGACAACACTTTAAAAACAAAACATTTTAAAAAAACTAAATAATTTTGTAATGCATCTAGACTAACAATGATAAAAAATATTTTTACCAAATGTTTTTGTTTAGCGCATTTTCATGCTAAATAGTTTTCTCAATACGCTATGATCATATCATTTGTCTGGACACAGCCTTGTTTTACCCCGTTTGATACTTCGAAGGGCTCTGATGGTTCTCCACTTTCCTGGACACGAGCCTTCATGAAATAGTCTCCACATAGATATGAATTCAAAATTCATATACACGAATAATACGATAGACACGTACACACCTACAAAACACATATATCTTTCTTCTTTAAAGAAATAATACAATGACTATAGACAATGTGATCAAAACGTCCTGCTTTGAGAAGGGTGTATCTGGGAGATAGCTTTATAAGTGCATATACTTTTTTTTTCAAAAGGTGAACGACCTAATACGAACTCTAGGGCTTCTAGTGCCATCACAACTCTTCAGCAATCAAATCGCTCATTAAAATTGGTTTTATAGTTACCTATTGTTAGCTTCAAACTTTAAAAAGGGCGAATTCAACGTATACCACAACATCAGTGAAGTAATAATTTCTTTCCCTTGAGATCCCAAACAAAAAAATAAATTACCAATAGTCAATTGACTAATTTTTAAAACTTGATTCTTGTTTTCTCAGGTAAAAGAAATAATTGTGCAAAATTTCAGCTTGGTCCGAGATTTGGACTGGGAGAAATAACGTGATCAAACACTTGACCAGAGTGAGTTTATATAAGCTTAGTAAAAAAAAAAAGATGCATTATCATCTAAATTCATATTCAGGATAAAAATAAACGTTAAATAATGAATATGTATTTTTTAATGGTATATATATATATATATACCCTCCTACCCTAAAAAAAGGCTCCTGTTATTAGGTTGTGTGTTAAGTATACTTTAAGAGCATAGCAAATAGTTGTGACCCTTTTATTTGGGCAATATCCAATCAATCTAACAAATCCTGAACAATGAATCACTTTTCAGAGAATCTTTATAAGAGCTATATGTCAGATGGTCAGTATTTGCATAAAAGAAATACAAATGTCAAAGTAATTACTTTCAAAACATATCATATTATAGTTTGTGTTCAAACTTTATTGTTGAAGTAAAATAACATTAAAACAAATTTATCTCTTGATAAATAATTAACAATAAAATTGAGTATTTCAAAATTTATTACTTAAAATGACATTGATTGTCAAAAGTTTCAAAAATCTAATATATATACATTATAGAAATCTATAGAGTCATAAAAATTTTGTTGTCTAACTGTGCCTAATAGAGATGACAGACAGTGAAACACTCCAAATAGATGAGACACACAGATATACATACTTACTCAAACTGATGGAAATTAACAGATGGAATTTGTTTAGTACTTTAATTGAGTTGAGTTCTTAAAAAACCTTATATTAAAAGAAATAAGTAGCTTTATAAATAATATAGTTAAAGAGGGTTACACATTTTATACATAGGCTAAAATCAAATAGACAAGATTCCCATTAAACATTCTAAAGTAACTACTGTACTAAGGAGGAAGTTTTCATTGATATAATGTTTTGGTAAGAAATAGCCAGTGCTAGAAAAATATGTCCATTTACCAATTAAATACTTTAAAAATTCACAAAATAACATTGTGACCTAACTTTGTAATGTTATGTTTTAAAAATGACAAAATAAAAGTTAAAAGAAATGTACATGAAAAAACTTAACAAAAAATGGAAACTTAAGAGAATTAAAATTTGAACAGCATGTGTAATGGTAATTAAGCAGTTCCTGAGTTAGTGTAACACAATATCTATAACTGTTTCTTTAATTAAAAACATTTTGCTTAAATAAAAACTAAAGTGGTGTTTTTTTAAAGGTTGAAACAAACATTTTCAACCAAATCTAGGCACCAGGACATATTCATATAGAAAAAAGAAAAGAACCTAATATATTTTATTTCCTCATTATTTCTATTTTTAAGATTCAAAATTCTAGATATTGTAAGAACAATAAACCAGGACAAAAAAATATGCAGATTTGGACAAGCTAGAGATAAAATGTTTAAAAAGTTATATACATAAGCTATTGACAATCAAACAAATGTGACATATTTCAGTGGGGCAATTGTATCATTCAAAGGCAACTCTACCAAACAGAAGGTAACAGTGAAATCAACCAGTCATTATATAAGAAATTCTTATTTGTATGTGAGGACATATACCTGGAAGAGAGAACAAGAATAAACAACTTATTAGTATGTCATAATTAAATAATATAAACTTACATTTGTTGATTACTTTTCCCATTCAAAGCCTATGGGTGTGGGTTTTGAGTTTTCTAAGCTCAAGTCCACTTTAAAAAATGAATCTGTGTATTAAACTTGGTTTGTATGTGGTATATGAATGAATCAGTAAAAAAAAGTCTACAAAGTTTTCAAAAGTATTTTATATAGCTCTATTAAAGTCTTAAGAAGCCTATGCATTCTATTGCCGCCAACATATCTAATACCACTAAACTCCTGGTAGGCCTACTTATTCACAATATAAAAAGCAATTTTGAAATCATAGAAGAATTAGCAGCTATGAGGGTTTGGTTCGGTCAGAGTTAAGTTCGGTTCAATGACTAGTATAGTTCGGGTTCGGTCTAAAGTTCGGGTTTGGTTCCATGTTATGAAATTAGGTAGTAACAAAATTAGGTACAAGTAATAATGTTTAATTCAATCATTAATTAGGCCTATGTAAAACAGCGATGGGAATCCTTATTTGGCGGGTGGGCCATTTTGATTTCCAACACTTGTGTCGCGGGCCACATAACAGAAAAGATACAAAAAACATTGAATTAAAAAATAAAGCACTTTTATTAAAAACCCATGGATATAATAAAAAAAAGTTTCCCTTTCAGATCTATAGGGCAGATGATGTAAAGGTCATCTATTTCTGTGGTCCAGCTGCCTTTACTTTCCCCACAACTAATGTTAGTTACCCATTAGAGCATGGTGGACTCAGAGGTGACCTTAATATCCTGAAATTAAAGATCTCAGTCTTCACCAGGATTCCAACCTGGAAACCCTCAAATTGCAAGTCAAGCGCTTTACCACTCAGCTACCGCCACCTCCCACATGAATACAATATTTGCACTAATTCATGGGATTTATACAAAACCAACTTCTGAAGATCCCACTGCACCAAGTGGAAGCACTGAATCTAGATGCCCTAAATGAAGAGCTACAATTTCATTTAGAAAGCAGTTATGTCATCCTGATTCAACTTCTTGCCACAGAGGTTTGGTTTGACAATTTTTCTAATAACTCATGCCGCCAGTTCGCTATGTCATCCAGACATACTTCTGGTGGTATCAGTAGTCACTCCCACTAATTTCTCCCAAAGGAAAGAAGCCTCCTCCTCCATGAAACTTCTTAAAACAGGTTTTTGGCAGTAGTGGTCCCAATGCATGTTTCTCATGGCAGATATCTTTTTGTGATTTAAAAATTGCTTTTCGCACCATGAACAAGTAGCAAGACTTGAGCGCAAAGATATGTCGGCGCTAATGGTAAACATTTCCAGCTTTTCTTTGTTATGGTACCATTCGAGGTGAATCAAAAGAAGACAACCCAAAATGATCAAGCTGAGTTTTCCAAAAATTAAAAATGATTGTCAAATCATCTCACTAAAACTAAGTTGTTATTTTTTTGTTACTAAAAAAAATATTGCAAAATCTTTGATTCAGTTCGGTCAAGGTAAGGACAGTTCGGTTCATACCGATCAGTTTTAAAGTTCGGGTTCGGTTGAAAGTGAGGTTTGAGTTCGGCTTGTTCCCATCTCTAGTTTCAACCATCATGGAGAATTTCACACTACTTTGTGAAAAGGTTTTGAGAGTGACTATTGATGCTACCAGAGGTATGGTTGGATGTCACAGCAGATTGGTAGTGTGTCACAATACCCAGCTTCACTTCCAAAGCCAACTCAAATAGCCCTAGGGCTTTTTATTAGATAAACAATGTGTAATAAGAATTAAGATAACACAGAAGAAACAGCTAATATAATATATTAAGCTAGAACAACACATAATGAAAGATATTCAGACAGAACACTACATCAAGCAGTAACAATGTTACAAAAATTTAACAAGTCTCAAGGATTTCACCACACAATCAGTCTCAACAGAACAATCTGACAATGTAAGTAGACTACATACAGAATCTTCAGTGAGTAGGTAGCAATTAAGGACTGAAACAATGAATGATGTCAAATTGGATGGGTCACTAGTGCTACATTTATATATGCAACATGAACTCAAGGACCCATTGAAATCCTGAATTTAAATAAGGAAAAATGCCTTCACCGTGATTCTATAAGCATATGGTTGATAATACAAACTACACAAACAAAACATGCACTAATAATTGCAAACAATCACTTGAACAGGACTCTCTTATTGAAGCATGTAAAGGTTATTAAAAGAATACAATTTCTTACCAAGTCTGAAGAGAATAAAGTAAAGTCTTCTGGGGGATTTGTGATGACATATCTTTTGGATGATGTGACCCGGACATGTTCAGTAACGTCCCTTAATCTGTACAAACCAATACATAACATTCCATAGTTGTTTAAGGCATACACAAACAAAGCACCATAAAGTCCTCCTACCTGAAAATAGGATCATATAGACCATTTAGAAAATTTAAAAAAAAAAAAAAGCCTTTTTTATGTACACCATCTGTAACAGTATTGATGACAGTAATATAGCTGTGTGTATACTGTCTGAACTTTGTGACCTGTAAGGGGAGACCATTGATGACAGACTGACTGGCTGTACAGAATGATTTGTAATAGCACAGGTTGTCTAGTAGTGAGTATTTTAAAGAGTAATGTGTTAGAAACATGTAAATCAAGAATAACAACGAGTTAGAAGTTCTTCATTAAGAACATTTGGAGAGCGGGTTAGAAAAGAAACAACATGAAGATATTACTATTACACATCCTACAAATAATTTACAAAATAAATGTTATGCATCAAAAGACTGTCACTTATAAATTATATCCTTGATTAGATCAACAGGCCTGCCTCCACAGCTTACCCTAAATGCAGATAAAGGTCCATCTTGTAAAGATAACTGGGTGACTCTACACCTTTCTCTGTTAGCTTGCACAAGTTGACTGGTGTAGCCTCCTCTCATACCTGCCCCTTCTGCCAATATCTGCTCAAGTTCTGGTGTTGCTCCTCCGGTGATCAGACTTCTAATTAAAGTTAGAGCGTTGTCATTGAAGTAGCTCTGAAATAAGTCAAAGAATATAAGTACATAAAACAGATAAGTGCAAAAAGGAAACTGTTTCAGTGTTACATGAAACTAGTTACGACTCCATTCACTCAAATACTTGTAACTTTAACCATGATCTGGGACCCTTTGGTGAAGTGGCATATGTCCTGAGTAGGGCCCCAAACCCTAACCCAAAATACAATCATTCATCTATGTGAACTTACATTTTCTGACTATTAACACATCACACTTATCACCGCTTTTATTAAACAATATTAAACACATGACTTTTATAAATAAAAGCGTTTTTTAACATGAAGCATATCACATCTAGAAATATTTAAGACAAATAAAAACAACTCATATATAGCTTTCAAATCATAATGACAGAGATGATGCTTCATTATACCAATCCTTAGTACCACCAAGGATACACAAAATAGTGATATAGAATTACATGACAGCGGTAAAGCGCTTGGCTTCCGAACCGGGGACCGGGGTTCGAATCCTGGTGAAGACTGGGATTTTTAATTTCGGGATCTTCGGGCGCCTCTGAGTCCACCCAGCTCTAATGGGTACCTGACATTAGTTAGGGAAAAGTAAAGGCGGTTGGTCGTTGTGCTGGCCACATGACACCCTTGTTAACCGTAGGCCACAGAAACAGATGACCTTTACATCATCTGCCCTATAGACCACAAGGTCTGAAAGGGGAACTTTACTTTTTTTATCCTTCATAGCACAATGGTCTTGAGAGTAAGTGTCACTTCGTCTTTAGTTATGTAACTTAGCTGTGGGTTCAAGCACTGTTAATACTGTAGCTGGTTGGGCTCCTCAGTGGAGGGAATGGCAGATTACAGGGTTGCCATAGAAACAGTGCTTATGTTGGAGGTAGTTGTGGCAAATGTCCCAGTCCAAGTGTGACTAGTGTCAATAGTGGGCACACAGGTGCTGATAGCAGTCTACTGTGGGCACAGTAAGTACTGTAGGCAGATGTGGTCTACAGAGGGTAGTAGTAGTAGTAGTAGTAGTAGTAAACATAGTATTGTTTGAAGTATATGTGCTTCCTATAAAATGTAGCAAAGGTAGGCTCTTATTGTAGCAACAGTATGCAGACAACCTGATGGAGGCTGCAAAGTAAACATTGACAAGTTGGGATACTTCTGTTGTATCTTATTGAAGCTCTCAACAGAGCTGCACACGTGATGTACATAAAATTGCTTGAGATTACAAACGGGGACTATGATGACAATAGTAGCTTATACAGATTGTGTATTCACTGATAACTGAATGCAATAATAATTGTTTCAAGGGAGGTAACAATCCCAAATGTGTGTAAGCAAGGGAAGCAATGATAATAATTACTGAAGATACAATGCACAAATGGGTAACAGAAATAGTCATATCAACTAAAATTGTTATCTCCTACAAAAATGAAATGTATAAGCACCAATAAATAAATGACAATATTAATTTGAGTACAGAGTGAAAAGGGAAGGGGGAATGGTAAATTTTACATATTGACTTTATAAAATATATACAGTAACCTGTGAGGTTAAAGTTAAAAAATATTCGACATGAACTGTACAAGTTGTTGAGCAAGTAAGTAATCTAAAGTGTATGAGTTGACTAACACTAGGTGACATGCAGTGTTGGAGTTGTCAAACAGCTGCGTAACACAAAGTGTCTAAGCTGTAACAACTGGGTTATATACAAGGATTGTACAAGAGTAACATATAATACAGGAAAAACACCATTCAGAACCCAGAACGAAAAATATTAAATTTCACATGAGCAAAATAAGAGTTGAGCTTTTATTTAACAAATATATACATACAAATCTAGTCTAGACTTCATCCAATAAATTATTGGTTCTGGAGCGCATATTAAGCAATTAAATTTGATAGTAGATGATTTAGGATCATAATAAAATGATTTTTCGCCATATAAAAATTAAATTATGTCAATACATAATGAGATAATAAAATAAGACCAAATGCAGATAAGACAGATACAATAACAAATGTAATAGAAATAAAATTCAACTTAAATTGGTCCATTACAAATTAAACAATGCCCATTTTAAATCAAAAGCAAAATTAAAGCTTTTTTATGTATTCCTTCTGTAACAGTATTGATAAAAGACATACAGCCTTAGAACTTCAAATTAATTTTGGCTTACTACCAGGTTTCAGATAAGGAATAAGAGAATGAGAATGGAAAAAGTTTTTGCCTGACACTCAGGGTGCTGGACAAATAATGTGAAAGTTCCAAATTATGCGTGCTCACGAAGACATAGGATAACTCTTAGTCAAGATGATAAAGTAATTAAGTTAAGCTTTAAGTAAAGAGAGGGGAGTGTGCGGTGGATTTGAATCTGGGGAAAAAAAAGAGTAAAGTTCCCATCTCAGACCTTGTGATAGGTCTGTGGACCACAGTTACTGAGAATGTCATGTGACCAGCACAACAAACAAGATGTCTTTCACAATGAGACATAGAACTAGGGGAAAAAAATCCCCCCACTAACTTTTAATGTGTCAAGATTATTGTTAAAAACTTTATTTTGTCTGTGTTATTTATGAAATATATGAATCATTATTTAACCCAGTACTTCCTAAACAAAAAAATATGAGTTAATGTTTCTGAATGTTCTTACTGTGCTCATCAAAGAATCTAGAACACTGGCAGCAAATGCTGTGCCACAAGCAAATGGCTGAGTCATATAGAGTTCTATATCTGGATTATCCTCATCATCTTGATCAAGAAACTGTACATTAGCATCATTGGCTAGAAGAAATAAACAACAAATTTTGTAAACTGCCTATATTAATTAATGCTTCATTAATTATTGGATCTGAATTATCATATAAATTACAGATGTCCCTTCAGAAGAGAGAATAATTATGTCCTAAGCATACCCGTGAGTTAATCTCAAATTAGAAGAGTTTGAATTACACTTCAACAATTGTGAAGGTACAAACTCAAAAACTGGAACTGGTCAAAACTTCAAATCAATCATTTTTTTTAATAAGGACAAAGAATTTTTTTAAAACTAAAAGGAATCAAATAAGTAGAATTTCTATTTATGCAAGTTAGATTTACATGGACTTCATTATCAAAAATGAAACTGTTTTTGATTCAAAAGTTTGCTGAAATCAATGAGACATGTACCGTACAAAAATGCTTTCACAGAAAATCTTTCAATGGCAATTGACAAATGAGTTACAGGAGGGTGAAATAATTTAACAAGCTAATAAGATAAAAAAAAAAATCCGTTTCTATCACAAGAGACTAGAGATCCATAAATAAAAATGAAATTATTCTGCTCTTCTGTGAACTAAGAATTCAGTGAACCATTTATAGCTAGAAAAATCTCACTGGACAAAATCAGATGTAGCCAATACCTTATGCATTAAGTGATAGAAGACACGATTACTTTTTTTTATATCTTACAACTTATAAGAAACAGAGATTTTCATGATAACCCAAACAATGTCAAGGACACTAAATTGATCACCGGAGTTGCAAACAAACTTAAAATGGAGTGAGCCATATTTTTAACAATATCTTGATGTATGGCAGTTATCCATTTTGTTTTTAAATGAGCTATTAAGTCATAGAATGAAAGTCAGATGATTTCTTGAATAAAAAATTATTTTGTGCTGTAATCATAAGAGCTTAGAACATTTGATTTGGCAGAGCACAAAAATTATCATATACCTTTAAAAAAAAAACAGCTTATCTACCCTTCATCTATTTTGTACACCAGATACACCAAAAAAGCTAGCAAGTTATAGTGTTTCCAATCTCTAATAATAGCAAAGAATTTGCATGGGACACAAGTTAATTATAGAATGGAACTAGAAAGCAATAAAAAGAACGCTATAGAAGTTACAGAATGTTTAACTAACTTTAGAATAGGATGGTTTGACAATAACGCAGACAAAAGGCACTATTAATATTTGGTAACACATGAAGAAAAGAAATTACAAAAACATAAAGAAATAAATACCAGTAGAGATTTTTTTTTTTAATGGGAAAATGTTAATTTAATTAAAATAGAAGATCTAGTAAAAGAAAGATAATTAAATACCATCTGTAAAATAGCTTGAGGGTTAAGATTTAAATAAAATGTCAAATGAGTTTATTTTCTAATATCATTCTAATTATATTTTGAAATGTTATCAAATCTAAATAAGAATTAAACTTCATTGTTGAAAGGGAAGTAAGTCAATACATTAGAGAGCAAATGAGTTGTTTTATCTTCTAATCTAACCAAGGTTTTATGCTCTTATTTGATTTGCTTTGTTTAATGTCTTAATTATTTCATAAGTATGGGCCTTACATGATAACTTTTCAGTAACTGGTTTACCAAGAATAAGATAAATAGTTTTATTTGATTTCGTTGTTAATAATTGGCATTTTTCTGGGTGGATAAATAAGCTACAATTTGATTTCCATTTCAGAAATTCATCTAATTATCTTTTTAAAATTTCAGTGTAATTCATCTAATTATCTTTTTAAAATTTCGGGCTCTTGTGTTGCGTTTATTTTTCTTTATATTTTGCAATTATCTGCAAATAGTCCAGCTTTTTTTCCCTGAACTAATGCAATTAGGTAAATTTATGTAAATTAGAAACAGTAGTAGTAGTTCATACATTTATTTTTATTTTTGGAGTAAAATTATACTGAACCTAAATTTTGATCAAAAATCACATGTATGCTACAATAATAATAACATTTGTGAAGCTTTACATCTATAATCTTATGTATTATTTGACTAACAGAGAGTAAGAAAATCAAGTAGGAATCAGTGTCTAATTAAAGAAAAATTATTTGATTAACACTAACAGACTGGTGGACCGCTTTATCTGTTATTTCCAAAAATTGCCTCTATACAGGTGGACCGCTTTTTTTGGTATTTGCCTTTTTCATGGAAAAATTGAGTCAGGGTATACAAAAAAACAACCAATTCTAATTAAACCACATGTTTAGCTTTGGTTTAACATAGCAATTTTCTGAACATTTGCAATAAAAATGAACCAGGCATGTAAAAGGTAATAAGCCTAAAGTTGATTACTATTTTAGTTGATTATACTGTTAGGAGTCAAAATTTTGAATAATGTTTTTATTTCCATTGAATAATACTGTTGGAAAGTAAAATTTAGATTTTCATTAGATCTAGAACTTGAAAGATAATAAGTAAAAAGGGCGTGGCCCTCAGGACATAGGGCACAATTTGTTTCAGTGTAGGTAGGGTTAAGTTGTTCAGTCTTTAAGGGTGTGAAAGAAAAATTGAATGTATTCTGCTTAGAATTAGAATAAATTGATTTTTCAATGAAACAATGAACTTACATCAGAAAAAAAAATTTACAAGTTTCTTACCAAGTTCAGTTATGATAGGAATACTGGTACCAGAATGCAATCTTGAAACACCTAAAACAAAACAAACAATAACGTGAGAATGTACTTTTATCATTTTAAAACTAAAAGCATTTACTTTTAAAGATCTTTGTGCTTTATCTATTGTATATTTTCAATGCTAACACATATTTAGTGTAAAAAAAAAACTGTAGATAACTTGACAAGGTCAAAAGATTAATTCAACAATTTTGTGTAATAATATTCTTTTTTGCACGCTTCAAAAATTTCGTTTTTAAAAGTTATTACATACTCCACAAAACAAATAGTTGATTTCAGTGAATTTCAAAATTTTATAATAATCATAAATAAGCTATAAGAATATAAGAGATTTAAAAAAAAAATTATATTTAACTGCATTAGTTGAATAAAACCATAAGACCTTGAAACTGAAGACACAAGTTTCATAGCCTAGAAGAAATTTTCATTAGCTTTGGACTATGTTGTGTCTAATCCTGACCTTTTTAGGGGAGATTAAAGTTACTAACTGTCCATATAACAGAGTAAATTAAATGTTTTGGATCCCCCTCCCCAAAATTCTTTTACTGCTACATATTATAAGCATAGAAAAATGTACCAACCACTTCGTACTCTATCACCGTCATCAAATGTCATTGCTTTTATGTTTAGTGAACAGAGAATAGCTTCTTTATCAACCAAATTTGGATCATCTGAATTTCGATCTTTTGAAGACACAATTACACACATATCACAAAGATTAACATTAACTGCACGTAAATTGGCACGATTTAGAGGAGAGCCCTGAAAAAAAACAACAACATCTGTTTACACAAAACAAAACAAAATTAATATAATGATAACTCATGAAGCAATTCTATCTTTTCTTAAAAAATACAGACGTTATTTCCATAAAGAAGATGATTACATCCTATGGGTGTCCCTAGGTCAATCTAGTCTTGCTTGCTTATCAATGACTCAAACTCTGCCAAGTCACTGGTTTTTCTGGCAGATTCAGGCTACCCATTCCATGCTCTAAGAGCACTTGGGAAGATAAAGGAGTATTTGTTAAAATTGTCCTAGCATAATGGAACAAGTAATGTGCCTTTATCATTGTGTCTTATGAGTATTTTATTAGGTTTTGATTTTGTATTTGAAGATTATGGTTCAGTGTTTTAAGTATAATTGCTACTTTACTTGTAAGTCTTCTATCCTGAACAGTCTCTAAATTTAATGATATTACTAAAAGTGTTACTTTAATCAAGTGTAAATATTAATTTGTTATGAATCTCACAGTTCTATTTTGTGTTTCTTGAGTTGAGGGGTCCCTAATAGAGGATGCATATTCTAATATTGGCCTAAACAAGGTTAAAAAGACATTTTAGTTTTATGTTGAGTTTTAAAAATTTCTTTAAAAAAAAAACAATTAATACTTTATTTGATTTTTTAAATAATTTCATCAATATGGGAATTATAACACCTAGGTATTTGGAGTTTTTACTTAGTGTAACTTGTTTAACATAATAAGATTAGTAGTATTTTTTTGTTTTAGTTTTTTTTTGTTTATTCTTAATAATTATAATAATAACATTTTCTGGGTGGAAAGACATGCTCCAATTTATTACCATTTCTGTAATTCATCTAATTCTCTTTGTAAAATTTTTTTATCTTGTGTTTTTTTTATGTTCTATACATTATCCAATCATCTGCAAATTGTTTGACTCTAGTTACTGAAGTAATGGAATTTGATAAATCAATTATGTAAATTAGAAATAGGATTTATGCATGGTTTCTAAATAATTTGACAATTTAACAATGTAATAAAAACTACTTGAACTTCAAATTTTTGAAAATGAAAAATTTCTGTGTATGGAAATGAATGAAAATATTTCTTTGGAAGCTACAAAAAAAACTAATGCTAGTCTTCAGTAATTTCATTTTTTTTTAAATTTCAAATATTTATGTAGGTGGCAGTATAAAACTTTAGATGCTCTTTGATGCTAACAGTTTTTCAACTCTTCTGGTTTTTACTTCTAATGTGTTGTTTAAATTTATCATTGAAGTTATCATGATCTGCAAAGTCTGAAAGAATACTGAGTGTGTGTTTCCTATATTATGATATATTTGATACTTTTTATTAATTTATTGAACTCTTGAATGAATAGGGCCTACATGAGGAAAACCTGAAGACATATAGTCTGTTTAAGATAAAGACTCTCTAGTTCTTTCATCATCATCATCACTCCTTTGAGTTTCTCATGGAACATAGGGCCTCGACAAAAACATGCCACTCTCCACGGTCTCTTGCTAGTTTTTTTTTATGGTTTCCCAGCTCTTCCCGGTCTTCTCTGCTTCTTCAAGTACACTGCGTCGCCGTGTTCTTTTTGGTCTCATCTGCGTCTTGTTTCCTGCAGGTTCCACTCTAAGGCCTGCCTAGCTGTGTTGCTGGTATTTTTTTCCAAGGGTGTGACCAATCCATCTCCAATTCCTCTCTTAAGATCTGCACTTTTATATTTTCCTGTCCACTCATCTCCCACAGTTTGGTGTTTCCTACTTTGTCATACCAGTGTATTTTTAGGATATTTCTCAGGCATCTGTTGATGAAGGTCTGTATTTTTTTTGTTGTGGCTTCAGTTGTTCTCCATGTTTCAGAATCATACAGTAGGACAGCCTTGACATTAGAGTTAAAGATTCTTAGTTTAGTCTTGTTTGAGATGTGAGGAGATTTCCAGGTTGGTTTTAGCTGTATAAATGTCTGACGCACTAGATTTATATAGCATTTAAGGTCTTCATCTGTTCCACCTGATATACTGACTACACTCCCAAGGTATATAAAATTTTCTACCTGGTCTATTGTCTGAGAATCCAGTACTGTGTCTCCAATTTGTTTATAGTTTACTTTAAGTAATTTAGTTCTTTAACCAAATCTAAATTATTTTCTTTTTAAAATTTAAAAAATTATAATGGTCAAACTAGAGTTTTACCAGGAGCTAGTAATTCTTTCCCCAACGATATTCAACAACTGTCAAATTTCTAAGAAAATTGTTAGAGCTGTTTTTGAGAATTGCGTTAAGCCACCCATATGGTTTTGCCCACTCCAAAAGTGTGACTTGAATATTGTAAAAAATATTGTAAAAAATCAATAACTTTATAATATAAAATATTAATTTTATTTACCGGTAAAATGGAAAGTTTCGGGAAATTCTGTAAAGTTTTCCATTCTCTATGAAGATATTCTAAACTGCCAATGATAACAATGTGTTTTAATTCATCATAGCTGAAGTTACTGGCTCGCAAAGGCATAACTAAGTTCCTTAACCCAATCAGTGGAGAACTGGGATCAGCAAACAGACAGACAACAACATGTTTATGTAGTCTGCTATATGCAGCTTGGCTACGATCCTGTAATTAGAATAGGTAAACTAAAATGTTAAGAGAAACATTTAAATAAAAAGCAATTAGCTTATATACCAAACTATTTTAATTATATAAGCTAATTGCTTTTGTAATTGCAATAAATCTGGACTGTTTTATTTTTTAAATTAATAGGTCAAATTATCTTTAAAATGCAGTTGTAACACTACCTACTTTTATTTTTTTTTAATATGGACAATAATAATAGCATCAGCTAAGACTTCAAACCTAACAAAAATCTTCAGAAACCTATAATATATAACAAGATTCTTGTTACTAGTCAGTTGATAGTACTGCTATAGACGAACCCGTAACAGTAAAGACACAGTCTGGTAGACTACAATGAAATTTTGTTTCCCCTTAATAATAATATTAATAAAATGATATAAATAATAAAAATATAAATAATAATAGTTCCTACATATTGCTTTTGTAGTCTTAAATAAATCCAGTAAACCTGGCCATATATATATATATATATATGCACAACAAATCCAGAAAATTAACAAGAAAATCAAATGTAAATGATGTATTAAAATGTATCTCTTCTAATGAAAAGATGAACATATATTTTTTACTATAATTTATCAGCTATGTGTAGATACAGGATTTCATTCAGGAAATAAAGGGCCTTGATTTGACAAGAGGCTGAAATTTAAAACAATCTTTAGAGGGTATATAGTATTTTGGCATATTGGCACAATTTAGGCCATGTCTTGCCCATCTTTAGAAGGCCTAGTTGTATTAAGTTCCAATTCAATTTCTGTATTTTACTTCCCTTGCCTCAAAAGCCATTTTGAAACCCCTCCCGTATGAAAAAAATAATTGTGAATGAAATTATTACCAGTAGAGTGTCATTGAGTGGTCTATCAGGACACCAGTGAAACATTCCAGTGGAGTCAAATTTGATGTCATCTTCTTGTTCTTCCTTTTCTTTTAGAATTGGTGTCTGCCTGGTGAGAGTTGTGAGGTAACAAACAAGAACCACTCAGTTGCTTACAGAGAAAAACTTTTTAATTGTTAACAACCTTTGCTTGTTTCATTTTGGCAATTATAAAAAAATTATTGATAACATTGTAAATGGAAATCTAGAAAATGCAGGGACTCCAAAGAAAAAATAACATTTACAAAGATCTAAGTCATCTATAACAAACCATAGAGCATTGTTTTGAAAGGTTAAAAAAAATTTGATACACATTTCAATACAATATGTACCTCATGACTGAAATAAAAAAGGAAATTCTTTTTTTTGGTTGTTGTTTAAATGAGTTCAACAAAAACATCAGAAATACCAATTTCAAACTCAATGAAACAACAAAAATGTACTTAGTAAACACACAAAATGTCTCAAAACGTGAGACTTCATATATTTCTGCCAGGCCATAGTTCACACTGACATTTTTTGTATTTATGTATTATATATTAAGAGATGCTAAAAACTCATTTACACAGAAAAAACAAAACAAAACAAACATGGTTAGATTAGTAGTGACAGCATAAACCAAAATAAAATTGGAAAACAGAAAGAAATGAGATAGAAAACTTGGTGAATTGCAAGGTTGAGATGTAAACAGTATGTCACTCAACATATGACAGAATATACATCTATTTGCATGGATATTTATAGCAGTGTTAAAAAGAAATGATAAAGCCCTTTTAATGTCATGCTTCAGAAAGATATTTGCAAAGAATTGTATGAGAAGGAGCTACAACTATCAATTATAATTTCTAAACCAAAGCATACCATTGAACAGGCAAAATAGAAAGGATCTATCTAGTTTTACAAAGAAAGACATTAATACAGAATCTTTATGTTGACCAAATAAAGTCCAATCCCAAGACTATCTCAACTAATCTACAACTAATTTAAAAGCCTGAAAAAATACAAGCAAGGAATATTCATCTTATAGATTATAGACATTACTTTAAAAAAGAAGATGATAACGATCTACGCATTATTTCATGTCTCAAAGTAGTCTTGAATGTTAATTAGTGACTTTTTTAGAATTAGTAAACTCTGCTTAGTCACAGGTTTTCTTGGCTGACTCAGGCAAACCATTCCATTCAATTTGTCCTAGCCTATGGAATAAGAAATTTGCCTCTATCTTTGTGTCTTTCTGAGAAATGTATTACTTTTTTTTTAATTTGTAAATTATATCTGCCAGAATGATATAGACTTCTATAATGGAATATCAAAGAAAACCACTATTCTCAGCTCTTTTCAGGCACTCATATCTTTGCCAACCAAAGCACTGATTAGTGCAAATTAAATCAATAAGAAAAAAAAATTACAATGATTCGAGGTAATTTATCAATGATTGGAGCTAACACTAACATTAAAAAACGATTTTAAAATGTCTTCTCAATGCAATAATTATTTTTAATAAGAAAAATAACAGCTAAACAAAAAGAGCAAACAACATTTTTTTTCAGTCTAACTCATTTGAAACTTTTAAGAGTAAATTCTAATTCTAAACTGAAGAAAAAAAGGTACTCCAAGAGCTATGTTTGAGTCTAGAAAAATATTAATAGTCATAATCTTTAGAAATGCAATAGTCACTTGACAACAAACTCTTTAAAGAGCTCTTGGAATACAAGCTAGCTGTTAGCAATAGAATACTATGTTGAAATGGCATATACTAGTACCTGAAAGTTGGGCTTTCTAAGAAATCATTTATCACTCTGATAGAAATAGAAATGATAGTTTTACTAGCGTTTCCTACCCAACCTACAAAAATCCAAAATCTGCAAAATCATTTTTCCACCTAATTCCTGTTATCATAAAAATTATGCTACTAAATTTTTAAAATTTATTTTGCAATTCCTCATATATTCTTTTACTTCTTTAAAAAGATAAAGGAAATGACATCTTCACATAGAAAACGATCCCCACAATATTTTGCAAGCAGCAGTCATCTTTTTATGAAATACTTTTTTTTAATTTAACCACATTTATAGCAGGTTATGGGGCAGATGTTTCTCATAGATTGCAAGGTCTGAAAGGGAAACTTTACTTTTTACTTTTATAGCAGGTTAATTTATATATATTAATCAACATATTAAAATGTGTTTTTTGATGAAAAATTGATATCCTTTTTGAAGAAAAGAGAAAGAAATGAGAAATGTAATGTTTACATTGTTTAGTCAAGGAATCAATTACTTTTTAATAGCATTAGAAAGCTGTTTTATTTACTTTCACTGGATCAAATATATATTATATCTACATGGACTTATATTACATTTTAATTTGTCTACAGTTGTAGATTTTTATCAATGCTTCAATGCTATACATGATAATAGGTACCAACCAAGAACTACACTAACAATATCATCGATCAAGAACCACACCAATTATAGAAAGACCAATCACCAACAAAGAACTATAAAAATAATATAAAAACCAATTTCTTAAATGACTGAAAATAAAAAGAGCTGATTACTTAAAAGAATGTTGAAGAATATAGGTGAGAAAATAGTGTAACAAGAGACATCACCTTGAAAGAATGTCAAAGAATATAGAGGTGAAAGCATTTTATGACAAAAACCCATGAGGCAGGTGTCAGAAGATGGCTAGGTGAAACAGAGATAGATCTACATCTTGGACCTTTGGACTTGCCATAAACTACTGGTACATAAAGTTGTTCATCAGAGATCTCTTTATCGAGAGGCAATCCTACTCAGATTGTTGTTCCAACAAGCAAATACATAGAGTGCAACACATGCATAAATACATGTCTACGATCGTATCTGTAGTAGGTTGTTTCGACAGAAAGTCATTGACCTACGTATCTGGTGATGGTGGAGAAAGGTTTATAATGAGATGTTCATAAAGCTTTCCAATGTACATTTCACAACCACACAGCCAACTATATGAGATATAAAGACCCACATGTATGTGGGTAGCGTGGTCGAGAGGCTAAGTACGCTTGAACTTGCCTTGGCTACCTATACAGTGCCTAAAGGCAGCACGGAAACCCTCCCAGATACCCCCCTTCCCCCACAAATGAGATTGGACGATAGCGCTCTGAGCATGCTATAAGCATGAAAGTAGCGCTATATAAAAGCTAAAAGTATTATGACAATAGTTTCCATTTTACTATGTTTGTAAGTAATTTTACTATGTTTATAAATAAATTAATATGTATAAACTCTGCACCTTTGTATACCTGCACAGCTGCTATTCATTTATAAAAACTTCACTGCAGGTTATATGCGCATAAATACGGTAATACATTTTTTTAAATGAAAAGAATATTTTTTTAATGTTACATTAACATACATGTCATCTTAAGAAAACTTGTCAGCTGTATGACTTATGTGTTAATTGCCTATTTTGTAGGCAATACTTTCTCAATGTCAGGATGATACTATTTAGATTAAGCTTAAAGAGAGATAAATGACACATTAGTGGATTGATATATGTTTTAGCTCTATGATAGAATGCACTAAAAGTGTTATGCTTAATGAAATAATCTCAGCAAGTTCAGTACAGAAGTACCCCAAAGATCAGTTCTAGGCCAAGAGCTGTTTACAATGTATCCACAAAGCAGTTCTTCTTCTTCTTCATCGTTCTCATTATGTTGAAGTGTTCATATGACTAGACCAATACATGAGATGAACTGCGCAGTGGTTTCCAAATCAGGGAGCTCTCCATATAGTTTTCTTTCTATTGGGGTGATTTGGGGCCAATGTCTTATACAGGCCTCTTGGTAGAGAGAGCAGTTTTGGAGGACGTGGTCGGCATTTTCTGGTGATACTCCACATGGGCAGATTTCACTGGTTCCAATTTTGAGCTTCCGGTACATGTGTTGTCGCATTCTGTTGTGTCCGGTCCTGAGTCAAAAGTTTAGACGTCGGTCTTGTGGGGATAGCTTATAGTAAGCGTCATCTTTCTTGTGATCACAAAGCAGTGTTATACCAGAAGCATAAGTTGTGTGATGCCTCAGCTACAATAAAGGTCCAGCCTCTGGCAATTAATATTATTGGAGCTGTCCTAGGTGTGAGCATCTGGTTGATCAACACTAAACTCAAGATGAATGAGGATAGGAGGGAATTCATTCAAACCTGCACTTAGAACAATATTACGAAGCTGGAGTCTTAACTCACTGAAATTGAATTATAAGTTTACTTTGTAATCTTGAGTTGTTTTTTGAACCCAACTTTTGATGCTTACATTGATCAGCTCTGCATGTTTGTTTTATCTGCAGCTGCATAGATCTGGTGAAATTCAGCAACTGTGTAAACAAAAAGGCTTGCTGTTGCGTTTGTTTTTTACTGGATTGACTACCGCAATGTTACATAAAGTAGCAGGTATTACTGAGTCACCAAGCTGTAGCAAATTTAGAACACTGCAAGAATAGTTCTACACAAGCCAAGACACAATTCTTCTACTACTCTCATGCAGCATTGACTCCTGTGAGTTGATTACAAGGTGACCATTTTATAATGATGAAATAACATTGTGCCTTTTTGAACTAATCATTTCGTAATGCCCATAAAAAATCACAGCATTCCATGTGCTGCACTTTTGCCTAAAAACTTACATTTTGAGGGCCAGTTATGTATATAAACCAAAGGTTTCAAACTGCCTTCTTATTTAGATCAATAGATCACATGCTTCACTTGGTTCAAGAATAATAATAGGATCTACCCGTCCAAACTAAATGTTTAATGTTAGCTGTTCCATGTTTTTTATGTTCTCAAAGCCCCTTAAGACTATTATTAATTAAATTATTATTTCCAATTTAATTTTTTAGTCTAAATTTTTCAGAATTATTATTTATGAAATGCTAATTTTATAAATATTTTTATAAAAATTAGATATGTAGCAAAAAACATTTTTAACTTTAAAAAAATCAAACTAAAATTGTTTTATAATTTAGCGTATAAAAAAAAATCTTAACTAAATAAAATATTTTGTTTACGCTTGAAGTAACAGTATTGATAAGGCAGTGTTAATGAGAGTTCTAAAAAAGTTAAGTTAAGTTGCTATTTAGTGACGAGTGAACACTTCCAGAAAGACACAGTTGTCCAAATTGGGTGGGTTTGTGCAAATGACTGTGAGTGAATGAAAAGTAGGAAATCTGGAGAGAGCAACATACAATTGTTCATGACTGAAAACAGGTTTTGGAAGATACAGGCATATCTTTTTGAAAGTTTGGAGAGATAGACAATGATAACCTATAAACATCACTAAAAAAAAAAGAAAAAAGTTTTTACTTACTTAAATTTAGGAATCAGGTGGGTCAAATTTGTTGCCCTAAAAAAAAGAAGTTAGAAACAGCAACATAAAAAGTGATTTTTTTGTTTTAGATTTGATGACTATATCTTAACTTTACAATGAAAAGATATTTCTCATTTCCTTTCATTTATACTAAGGATTTTGATTTCAATATTTTTTTAAAGTAAATAATAATAACAAAAAGGATTGTTTATTAAAACAAAAAGAAAGTTGCCTCCAAAGCTTCTCTAACACTAAGAAAAAAAAAAAATGGAATTAAAAAAAAATGAAAGCTACAATTGTCTAGCAAAGATAAAGATACAACAAACTTACTTGCCCTGTATGCTCTCTGAGTTGGAAGTTTGCAGATCATTTATTAACTTTATACTGCCTTTGAAATAAAAAAACAACAAAAAACAAAACAACAGAAAATGAATTCAAGTAATAATTTAAAATGTAAAAAAAGTGCAATTAGATGATATAAAATTATATAGAACTAGTCGACCGGCAGCGTAGCATACGCCGCTATTTTGCAGGGCAGGCCTTAGGCCACTGCAACCTATGCAACCACAGTGGGCCCCGCACTTTTATAGAACACGCACTTTCATAGGACCCAAACTAATTCAAGGTGTATAAATTAAACTATTTTATAACTTAAAACAGATTTTCCGCTCCCTCCTGTCAATTTACCAGGAGCTCCTGGAAATCTCCCGAAATTGCAAAAGATACGAAAAGTCCTTAAAATATACGGAATATATAGAAAAAAATTGTCATTTTGGGGTGTCATTCAATATGGATAACGCCAATCCTACGCGCGATAAATAAAAACGCCATTATGCATTAGACCTAATTGTGTAATCTGGTGAAAGAAGCTTCTGGGGCGTCAAACTAATGAAGAATTACTTGAGGTCAACAATTCTCAAAGATAGATTGAAACATTTAGTAATTCTTGCTATTGAGCGTGATCTATGTAGGAAACAGAATTATTATGATATACTGTATGACTTTGCTACATGCAAGGCTTGTAAAGTAATTCTGTACGTAGTAAAGAATGAATAAAATGTATAGCCAAATTAATTTTCTAATACAAAGTCTTAAATTTCACTTATTCGCTTCCCTACCCAAACTTGGCCCTGCGAAATCCGTTTCGCATAGGGCCCCACAATGATTAAGTCCAGCCCTGCTATTTAGTGACGGGAGAATATACATAGTAGATTAGTTGTTCTCTTTCCATGACTTCTTGGTCACAATGGTTAAGTCCAGCGCTGCTATTTAGTGTTTGTAAAATGTTTGTTTGTAAAATGTTTTACATGTTTCGGATGTTCCTTCAGAGTTGAAGATAGTTTACTTCTTAGTCCAAACCTCCCGCAGGACGAGGGGGGGGGGGGGGAGCGGGCAGGGTTTGACAGTCCAGCGCGCAAACCGCAAGACCAGGGAGTCATCCGTGAATACTACTTGTTCTTCCCCCGCCCCCTCTTGTTTTTTCAAGGGATAACTCTATCCGCAGTAATAAGAGAGTGATCTTTCCTTTACTTCTTGCTTCTCATCCAAACTGTTGAGGGAAGAAGAGAATTATATATATAGATGTAGGCACCACTTTCCAATGAAGTTTTCTTTTTAAACCCAACTTTGCATTGGGCTGATTTATTTCCTTTGGACTGTCAAAACTATTTTTAAAACCCCACTTTGCATAGGGATAATCAATTAAAAAACTTTTTATTGCTTTCTGAATGAATATTACACTGCATTATGAACTTATATTAAGATAAAACTTGATTGAAACATTAAAAATAATGAACAAAAATGTACTATGACACGAAGATGCATTTGTAATAAAAAAAAATTTGAGGCAAAATATTTACATAATTATTCTTACTGGATTTTGCTGCTTCATTAGAAGTGGCATTAGACTCTTTGTTTTGAAGCTCTGTAATTTAAAAACAAATAACACTGTACACAAAAAGTTTATAATTTGAAATTTTTCTAAATCCAAATAAAATTACTTTCAAAACAAGACATTTGTAAAGAAATTCTTGTAATAACTTTCACAAAATGTAATAGAAAAAGACAAATATGATTGTAAAATTTACCTGCGAAGATTTTTCTTAACACTTGATCAACTGAAATTTGAAACAAAAACATAATATTGTTAGAATGCATGCTTTTAAAACAATTAAACTTAAAAATAATGATTCTGGATCATGCAAATTAAAATGTATTTGATACAATGAGAGCCTATCATAGTTTTAGAAATTATTTTTGTTTTTGAAATATATAATACATATTTGCTTTGATACATATATTTTGTTAATGGAAAAAAATACTTTGTTACTGTACATATCTGACAAGTCTTGATATTATGAAGGAAAAAATGGCATTTCACAAAAGTAATGAGAAAATGGTGTGCATTAACTTGTCTTTATAATGATGTAAATAATTTTAAAATTTAGCTTTAATAGCTGAGTGCCCTTGCTCACTACATCCTTAACTCAGGGATGCTGTGGAGAGTCACTTAAACTTCTCAAACATTCCATCAGATGTCAATCTTAGTAGCTTGTTAATTTAGAAGTATTTCAGTGCAGTTATCTTAGCAGATCGCTATGCTTGTTGTCTCTACAATACTAAGGATAATCTTAGCCAAACATTCCAAACACTGCAATATCTTCCCAGCATTAAAGGTAATGGGGATAATTTATCAAAATTAGGGTGTTATCAAGACCTAATGCAGAGTTGTGTAACAAAAATTCTTATGCAAAATCTAGAATAGAATGTAAGCTATGAATACATGATTACAAGCAGAATTATATAATAAAATGGGGAGCATTCAATTCAATGTTAAAACTACTTACGAGGCTTACACTTGCATTTCTTAATTAATTTTATATCTTCTATATCCTCATGGCAATTTTTGCAATAGTAAAATGCTCTAGAAAAAAAAATAAAACATTAGACAGTGAGAATTTTAATTACTATATTAATTTATTTTATCTTAAAAACTACAAATGTTCCTTCCAAAAAGAACTGAATTATATCCTATTTGTATCCATACTAATACATTTTTGTTCTAGCAGAGACAGAAAACAGATGAGAAATGGAATTTAGAATATGAGTTGCAGAGGAATGAAAATTCCAAAATGTTTGAATTTACTGTCTGGAAATAAAAGCACACTTCGATGTTTTTTCTCATTCTTAGTCTATAACTTTAAATATAAAAGTAATAAGAAAGTTACTTTAAGAATAGTATTTTATATTTGATAAAATGAAACATGATAGTTACGTATTTCTCTTCTAGCTGTGTCACAATGTAATAAGTTGGATGGGTAAGAATTTTATGGCAGATAAACTGTGAGCAAGCTATTCGGCCTCAACGGGGTGCTCATGTGGAAGCGACCATTAGAGGAAGTGGTTAGGCTAAATGAATAGCAAAACAAAACTCTTGTGGGAGTGTCCAAGGAAACACGAGTGGTCCCACTGCAAGGAGCGGAGTTAAAAGAAAGCTCCTACAGTCCTGTCGATAATCCATGCGCCGTTCCTCAAAGGAACGTTACATTAATGGCGAGTCCTGCACGGCCAAGCTTGGTGCAACATAGGAAAATAGCGGAGGTTCCTGGTATACTCGGCCTTTGGCCATGCTTTCTAGCCCATGCGCCTGGAGTGCCAGATATATCAGAAATAGCAATGTTTTACATAGGCATTGACTTGGATCTCTTCCAGACAGAACGGTTGTTCAAACAGGGTTTTTTTTTCAAACCTAGAGCTCGAAGAGCCTTTGGCTCAGCTCTTAGACAATCAAATGATGGCAGATAAATAGGAACAAGTCCAAAGGCATGATGTCAATCTGTAGGACAAATTTGTGCAACTTTTTTCTTTCATTCAAACACATGGTTGGACAACTCTAGGGGCTCTTGACACTTTTGTAGAGTTTTTGTATTTTAAAAAATTATTTTGTATGAGTTTTTTGGCAGGCTTATTTCTTGCTCAAAAGATAGGAGTAAATTGTGTATTTAAAATTGTTCTTGCATGAGTAATTTTGATTTTTTTCACTGATTACACAATTATGTCCCTCTAAATAATTGTCAGTAAATGGCTTTTTTTTTTCCTTCCCTTCACCTGTAGTCTCCAGACCATCCCTGAGGATTTTTCTTTATATGATTGATGGATAAAAAAAAGGGCACATTCAGAATTATGAGACTCTATAGGGGAACAATCGGAAATAGAAGATAAACTTAAACTATGGCAATATTAATTTTCCTGTTTTTTAAAAACAAATCTTTGTTCATTTTAGTAATAGCATTTTTTAAATGTCCAGTTTAGTAGAAAAAAAAAAGGTCATAATGCTGTTATGTTAGTAACTACATCAAGTCTCAACAAACATTACTTATGTCAATAGAATTCAATACTAGTATTTAGTTCTAGATTCACTAATAATTTTACTTTTGACACTAAGTTCAACAAGCATCTGCTACTTTCTCTCTCTCTCAGCATACTTTTATCAAGCTTGACTTGAATAAAACTGAGTCAACTAGTTTGTTTTTTCAGGTGAACATGTAACCAAGATAAATTATTTACTTAAATTAATTTTAAAACCAAAATGTTTCAATTAGTCAAGTATTCTCTCTGTGGCATTTTACGTCTCGAGAGACGATCTTTTCCCTTTGCAACTTCTTGTGTGACTAAAGAGGCCAATCCTTGATACACAGCTGCGACCGCAGGTTGGGCATATATAATCACCAGGTGCCGTTGCATTTTCACCCTTCTTTCTGCTTCTGTTGTGTATGACATCTGCAATCTGTGACCCTTTCTTTATGCTCTCTCTCCATGTGGATCTGACCAGTGCCACCTCTTCCCAGTTGCCAGTGTCGATTTTGAAGAGCTTCATGTCGCGTTTGCATACATCCATATAACGTAAAAGTGGGCGACCAGCGGCTCTCCTGCCTTCTATTAGATCGCCATACAGGATGTCCTGTGGAAGTCAACCTACTGGCATTCTACAAACGTGGCCAAGCCAGCCAAGGCGTCTGCTGCTGATAACAGAGCGGATGTCCTGGCATCCTGCTCTATGTAGCACTTCCTCATTGGTTATCTTATCTTGCCACCTTATTTTAAAGATCCGCCTTAGGCATCGGAGGTGGAAGACATTCAGCTTTTTTTCCTGCCATGAGTAGGTTGACCATGTTTCACTTCTGTACAGCAAGGTGCTCAACACACAGGTCCGGTAGACTAGGGCTTTAGTACTGCTAGTCAGCAATATGTTGTCCCAGACCATTGCCTTGGCTATCCTCTTGTTTATGTCTTTATCCAGTAGAGTGTTGTTGGATATGATGGAGCCAAGGCAACAATTTCTAGTGGTTGGCCATTAATGCTTACTTCAGGTGCAGTGTTTGTGTTAAGTATTAAATAACAGAAAAACCAATATATAAAAAAAAAAGGTAAGCAATAGTGTGGGGAAAGTTGTGCCTATGTGTAGATAATTCAGAAATTATTTTTTTTTTAAGGCAATTTACTATACAACAGCTTAGCTTATTACTCAATTTAGAAAGAATATAAAAAGTTCAAGTTGCATAAATTAGAAGTTATTTTCACTATGAAATTTGTAACTATAGAATGTAAACTTACCTTTTGACTTCTTCGGCAGAATCTGCCATAAAAAATCCTTGAGTAGCAGGTTCAATTTTTACCTTTGGACCAGGGTTGATAGCTAGAGAACTTTCCCTAGCATCATCCTGGCGAAGCTCTATAGCTAGCAGCAAAAGTTTCAATTTGGTAAAACACAACCTAAAATGGTGAAATTAAATTTTAATTCAGCTTCATTTTAAAACAACTATAGAATGATGGTATAGTAGTCTGCAACGCAAAGAACTGTTAAATTTTCAAACAGAAATTTGGTTTAATGCATTAAAAATGCAAATAAATAATAATGCATCATAAACATAATTGAGGTGTTGTGGCTGAGTGGTAAAGCACTTAGGGTTCAAATTCTAGTGAATTTCGGAATCTTTGGGTGCCTTTTAGTCCACCCAGCTCTAATGGGTACCTGACATATGACACCCTCCTTAACTGTAGGCCACAGAAACAGATGACCTTTATTTCATTTAACCTATACATCGCAGGTCTGAAATGGAAACTACTTATTTTTTTCCTATAAACATAATTATGCAAAAATTACTTCCTAGATAGCTAATGTTTAATTACAGAACAATGAAATTCAAAAATTAATATGTATGGATGAAGGGCTATACACAAGTAATAATAATAAGCATTGCATAATATAAAAAGCAATAAATATTATTTGATCAAACTTAGGTAATTAAATTTTATATTCAGTGAAACAAGTCATTCTATTTTATATTTATGTGTGTGCATTTAAGAGACCATAATTAATTTGTACAATAAATCTTAACTCACTCAGCTGCCTCAGGAAATGTCAGTGAAGTGAAGGCATTGGATAAATACTCTGTATAGACTTCCATGCCAGTCCCTCGCATGTAATCACTTTGCCACTGTGTCAATTTAGAGGTCTGATGAAAAATAGGTCAGAGCACACAAATTTAATACAATTAAGGCGAGAAAAACAATAAAATACATAAATTTAAGGTACATAAGAAATTTAATAGGTTGAAAAAAAAAGGTAAAATATACAGCACAAAATATTTCTTAGAAAAAAACAATGTTTTTTTTAAAGGAAAAAAAAGTCAAGAGTACTCAGTGCTAAGTAAAAGACCACACAATGTTTTGCTCTTAACTTTTGTAATTCATTAAAATCTTATTGTTTGCAAAATGGAGAAAACCTGACAGATAATCGTACTGAATATCAAATGTTACATAGATATATAATTAGATTTATCATTATTCATTAATAGCTTGTTAAGGCATGTAATACCTGGTTGAAAGAACGCATTGTGAAAAGATTTGCCATCAGTGTAGAAAACCCTGGTGCCAAACAACTCTGAGCAATAAATCCAAGCTTTAACTCAGCAATGCATACAGCATCATCCCCTCTTTTCCAGTCCCAACTTGGAATGTTTAACAAGTATGCCTATGAATAATTGTATGAAAAACATTTATGTATATGATTTGGAATTTTTTTTAAATGTTAAATTACAACTCAAAGGTTTTTGTTTGGTTTATATTACCTTGTTGTGATACTGCAGAAGTTGTACAATCACCTTGATATCAGCATGGAAGTTCTTAATGGAAATGACTCTCATAATGTTAGCTGCATCTTCCTGGTCAGGATCCGAACAATACTTATTGGCCAATACTAAACAAGCGTCTGCTTGATGAACCTGTTAAACACAATATAACTAGAATCCCTAATAAATAGAAATGAAAAAAATAAGTGTACAGAGACACATTTAATCCTTTACAGACAGAAAGTTATATAAGAACTTGGTTGAATAAGGATATTTAGTTTAGACTGTGCAACCAAAACTAATTCTGATTATTATTATTCCAATTATCTATAAATAATATTTAAAAAAATGGAAAAGGGGACCAGTTTCTTTGAAAAAAAAAAAATTATTTTAGAGAATGACACATAAATCCATTAACAATACATACCTTTACTCTTTCTAAATCGTTAGCATTCATAACAGAGCCCCAAAAGTAATCAACCTGGATAAAATGACGCTTCAATAAGCCTTCAAACTCAAGTCCTGGCAAACCCCTGTTCGGATGAGCACAAAAGTTTAAAAATATCGAAATGATTAAAAAAAGAAAAAAACCACTACTGATACTAAAATTTGAAATAAATGCTTATCACATATTTTACAATAGGCTATGGTAGCTGCCTGGTGTTTCGGTTGACTCGATGGCCCCTGGGTCATACCCTCCCCCGCCATTCTGCAGGAGATCTGGCTTAGGATGCAGATTATCATCAACTCTGAAGGAACATCCGAAACATTTTAGTTAATAATTTCAAAATAAAGTGTATTTAATAAAAAGGGCAAGTTAAAAAAAGACAAAACATGATTTACTTGTGAAGAAAAACAATTCCTACATCCACATCTTCTCTGTCTTCATGAAGAAAATCTTTTAGAAAGTTGGATACGGTATCGTAGGTAATATGACCACACACAACTACATGTCTGGGAAACAAAATAAACATATATATATATATATTACAATTTATACCCTTTAATGAATGAAGAACTTAATTTTTCAGCCAACATTCTTTCACAGGTAGGCTAGAAATCTCTTAGTCAATAGAATAAGATATAGTTGACAGAGATCTCAAGATGAGAATTGCAACAACTACAAATTATCTCAAGAAAAGGTGGAGCAAAAGTAAGTTCCCTTCAAAACTCAAACATCTAAAAGCTGAAAGAAGAAATCTATTTGTTCTGTAGCCAATGGGACATCTTATGAAGACAGTAGTTGTCAGCTGAAAGTCTATTTAAGTTGGCTCAATAAACAAACCAAAACAAATTTTAAAAAATTTCTTGAATAAAAACCATTATTGATAAAAATAATTACAAAATCAACAAGGCCTAGGAGTTTCATGTGGCAGTAGTGTCAGCAGAGATAGCCTCTTTAAAATTTTACAGAAAATAGGCTGCCCATCCATTTGCTACATGTAATTGTTTCTTTCCACCAAAATATGATGGGTACTGCGCAGTTCAATGGTGCCTAATCTGAAAGTTTTAACATACACTGCAGAGTTACACAAGGATAGGTCCTGGCCTCAATCCTTTTTGGAATATTCTTTTTACTGCTAATCCACCATGCGTTTAAAAAATCCACTGAAGGCATTTATCTCCATTAAACATTTGATGACAAAGTGTTGAATATTGCCAGACTGAGGGCCAAAATGAAAATCAGAACAACCTTTGTAAAAGATGTTATTAGCGGATGACGGGCAGTAGTGGCACACACAGGAGGAGCTTCAGTCACCAATGTCTCACTTCTCTAAGGCTAGCAAAGAGTATGGACTAACCATTAACACAAAGAAAATAAATTTGATGGGACCACCTGCTACAACACCACCCTCCATCTTCCTTGATGAAAACAAGCTAGAAGGACCCACAATTCAAGATGAACTGTCCCCAGAAGAGTAGATAAAAAACGGATCTTCCAGGTATATTTACAATCCTGAGACGCAGCCTGTGCTGACTTGGTCATGTCCGCCAGTACCATCATTTTGAATTCCTTTTAGTTAAATTATTTATTCAAGTTCCCAACCATTCAAATAAACAAACATGTGTGCCATTTAATGCCAACACATACACAATAAATACATTAATTCAAATATATAATACATTGAACAAAAACTACTCACCTTTTCCCCCTTTCTTTTTTATAAGATCCTCCATACCTTTGGCGTTTTCCTACAATATCAGCTATTTCAGGAACAAAACTTGCAAACAAACCCTAAAATGTTAGATTTTCTTAAGATTTTTATTTTGTCCCTTTTAACATTTGCAGCACCCTAATTATACATCATGTCTAGAAACTATATGAATTAAATATATTAAGAATATTCTTCGTCTTATAGCCAGCTTTTGGCTGCTGAGCTGTAAGCTCTTTTGCAGTATGTGTCAAGGAAAATTGCATGCTTTTTTTTTCAGCTGTTCTGCTGGTCCATATACAGTGTTGATTACGCTGGGCTGTTGTAGTAATAGGGTCTAAGTTTAATTAAATTTAAAGACAACTTCACAAGGGTAGATACAGTGTCTAGTGACAATAATAAAAAATGGTTATATCAGGATATTATTTGTTAATAATATTTTTAATGTTTCCTTGAGGATGTTAAACATATAATAATGATTATAATAATAATAATGAAGCCTTAAATTAATTTCTAATTAAAGAAATCATTAAAGCAATTTAAATGTAAAAATTTCATTAAAATAAAAAAAATGTTTGAATCAAATCTGATTTTGGTCATTATAATTTCTTTCAAATAATTTTTTCATACTTGATACAAATACACGCACCACATTTCAAACTTTTTTCTTTTCTTTATTACTCATATTTGTCATTTTATAATTAAGTGTATTTCAGACCTTTCAACAATGAAAACATGAAATGCAAAATTTTGTTGTGTTGAGGTCTTTCAACCATTGCAAAAGTTTATAAAAGTTTAGAGTAGTGTTTCTCAAACTGAACTAAACTGCAGAACACGAACTATTAGAGTAATATACTAATGAAACTACAGGTGAATAACTCCTAAGTAAAGAAAACTAAAGAAAATAAACATTGAATTTACTAGCTGTTCTCTGTAAGAGAAAACAATCCTATCACAACATCAATATGAAGTTTCAATGGATCTAGATTCTGACTCCAATTGGAAACAAAGATATAATGGTTAACCATTAAACGATTTCTGAATGAGTTTGTCCAAAATTACCACAATATTTCAAACCAAGCATAATTATTTCAGTTTCCTAAAATGCAGACAATCTATTTGTACAAAGCAGGATTTTCTTAATATATTGCAAAATCAAAGTATAGTATCAAAGAAAGCCTTTAAGAAACACTGGTTTAGTGTCCACCCAGATTCCCAAATGACATGCAAGGCTCAAATGAGTATATACATACTATTTATCTATTGAGATTTGATTAAGAATATGATGAAGTTAAAGATAACAAAAAAAAAAGGTACGAGATGGAATGATGTCCCAAGTAATGGTAACTTTAAGAATAAAGCAAGTACTTACTATAAATATCATTATAAAGATGACAACAAAAGTTCTTCCAAGTACAGTTTCAGCATAGATGTCTCCAAATCCCACAGTTGACATTGTGACAAGAAGAAAATAAAGGCATTCCCAATATGTTAATTTATGTGGGTTGTTAAACTTGAAAAATGGATCACCTGAGTTTTCTAGCTGTGAAAAAATAATGCTTTAACAATCAAAGCTGTTCTTGGATTAAAAAAAAAATAATTTTTATTGAAGATTCAAGATAATGGAAAAATATGAATTACTAGTGAGCTGACATGTAATGTAAAAATGCAAGTGAGAAAAAGATACTCACCAAATGTAAAAAGCCTGCGGCAGTAAGCCATAAAGACACAAAGGAAACAACAAGTTGAACAAAACGTATTAAAGTACTAGTCTTTATTATATTTAAATATGTCAAAATATCTGGGATCGACATTAGCCTGAGTGCTCTTAAAAATCGTAAACCTGAAACATAAAAATAATATTATTAAATATTTTAGCAGCCAAAGCTATGATAAATTTAAATGAAATAGGTTACAAATGTTTGGTCTTTAGTTATTTTTTAATAAAAGGAATAGAGGAAAATAAGATACATATA
The DNA here is from genome assembly GCF_947242115.1 of Biomphalaria glabrata. Lineage (NCBI taxonomy): Eukaryota > Metazoa > Mollusca > Gastropoda > Planorbidae > Biomphalaria > Biomphalaria glabrata. The sequence continues at coordinate 56,535,549 of NC_074712.1, read as the reverse complement.
CAGTAAAATATGTAATAGCAAGAAACTTGGTTTACAAAAGATCAGCATGATAAGAAATCATTTAAATAAAAAGGTTCTGATTAATAATCTCTTGATATGTGAGGAAGTTTAGTTTGATATTATTGTATTTTTATACATGCAAGATAATAATTTCATTTGATTTTTTGGGGATGTCATAAATAATATTGTTACGTATTTCTGATTTTCTGGCTAAATGTACTAGGCACACAAATAAAAGAAACACTGCAAAGAACTTGACGACTCAACTTTCAGCTTTATATAACTTTATTGAATTATAACTATAACAATTCGTCACTGTAACATGTAGCGTATACGTCTTACATCGACTATAACGGCTCAAGTCCACTCTCTTCTACTGTCTCGCACAGTAGAGAACAGTATCGACGACTGTACTGACTCTTTTCACATGAACTCTCTGGTTTATAAAGAGTCCCTAATCGCTTGTCTATTGTTGCAAAAACACTGCTAGTACCTTCTGGAACAACATGGGAGGAAACATCACATCCTGTTGTTGTTTATACATGTCGATTCCAGAGGATGCCTGCTGCAGTGTCATCTCGCCGAGGTCACACGTAGTGACCTCTAACTGTCACTGTTCATTTGTCACAATGCCCCCCTTCGTAAATCTGGTCGTCCTCTGGAACAACACGTGAGGCACGTCCCATCCTGTCTTTGTTTACATGCATAGATTCCAGATAACACTCGGTGCTGTGTCATCTCGCCGGGGTCACACATAGTGACCTCTACCTGTCACTGTTCATTCGTAACACTGCCCCCTTCTTAGATCTGTTCGTCCCGAACAGATTCTATTTCACCACGGTACTGATGGAGTCGGTCAACGTGGACAACCTTCAGCTTGGACCGTGGACTTTTCTGTATCCGGTAGACCACGTCGTTTATTCTTTTTACGACACGGTATGGACCTTCCCAGTCTCTTTGGAGTTTCGGGGATCTGCCTTTTCGTCTCTGTGGGTTATAGAGCCACACTAGATCATTCTCATGGAACCCCGACGTATTGGCCCGTTTGTCATACCTCGTTTTCATCAGGTCACTGTTGGTCTTGATGTTTCTGCGGGCCAATACATGAGCATTCTCCAATCGTCTTCGGAGATTGGTGACATATTCAGTTGAAGACACTGGCGTATCTCTCGGAATCCCAAATAACAGGTCACATGGTAGACGAAGCTCACGACCAAATAACATCTTCGCTGGGGTATATCCTGTGGTGCTATGAACGGATCCTCTGTATGACATGAGGAACATGGGGATATGGGTGTCCCAGTCGTCTTGTCGGTCATCAGTAACCTTAGACAGATGTTGTTCTAGGGTTCTGTTGAATCGCTCCACCATCCCATCAGATTGCGGGTGGAGAGCTGTCGTGTGAGTCTTTTCGATGCCAAGTGTCTTGCACATCTCCTGGAAAACTTTGGACTCGAAGTTCCTGCCCTGGTCAGAGTGCAACTCATTAGGTACACCAAAGCGACTGATCCAGTTATCCACGAGTGTTTCGGCCACTGTGATAGCTTCTTGATTTGGTATGGCATAAGCTTCTGGCCATTTGCTGAAATAGTCCATGACTACCAAGATGTATTTGTTTCCTTTCTTGGTTTCAGGAAATGGGCCTGCTACATCTATTGCGATCCTCTCGAATGGAACACCAACATTATACTGTTGCAAAAGACCCCTAGTTTTGCGTCGAGGGCCTTTTGCTGCCGCACATATGTCGCACCTTCGACACCATTCCTCTACATCCTCTCTATATCTGAACCAGTAGAACCGCTGACGAACCTTTTCCAGAGTCTTATTGACACCAAGATGAGATCCGCTAGTGCCATTATGCATCTCTTTCAGTACTTCAGCAACTCTCACCTTCGGTAACATCAGCTGAAGGCGATTGGATGTTCCATCAGCAGATTCCCAAACTCTTTTGATGACACCATTGACCAACGTCAGCGAGTCCCACTGAGCCCAGTACGCCTTGGTGGCTACCCCCTTCTCAGAGATGTCTTTCCAATCTGGCCGTTGTCCATTTTCTTTCCATAGAAGAATGGGAGCCAGATCTTCATCTTGCATTTGGTCCTCTCGAATCCTTTTATCACACCAGGGTCCGGAAACATCTACTCCGAGCCGAAGACAATTGACAGCTACCTCCTTTTCTTCAGCCCTCTTGCAGTGCTTACATTCTGCTTTGCAGGGTCGTCGAGACAGTGCATCAGCATTTTGGTGAATTTGCCCTTTTCGGTGCTTAGTTTCAAATTCATAGGTTTGAAGACGTTCGATCCACCTTGCCACCTGACCTTCAGGGCTCTTAAACGAAAGCAACCATAGCAGAGCTGCGTGATCTGACCTTAAGATAAATTTCTGCCCATATAGGTACTTGTGGAAATGTTTTATTGCATCCACAGCAGCCAGCAATTCACGTCTCGTCACACAGTAGTTCCTTTCAGCTCTCGATAGGCTTCGACTGAAGTATGCGATGACTCGTTCAGTTTCATCCACCTTTTGGGACAAGACTGCGCCTATTCCAGTGTTGCTTGCATCTGTGTCGAGTATGAATGTCTTCCCTGGAATGGGGTAGGCCAATACTGGTGATGAGGATAGTGTGTTTTTCAGCCTCTCGAAAGCTTCTTGACATTCAGATGTCCAAATAAATGGCCTCTTTTGCTCTGTCAGTTGATGAAGGACCTTACAGATGTTTGAGAAATTTGGCACGAAACGTCGGTAGTATGTACAGAGTCCCAAGAAACTTCTCAGCTCATGGATATTACTTGGCGTAGGCCATCGTTTCACTGCCTCAACTTTGTCAGGGTCAGTGCTGACTCCGTCATTTGACACAATGTGACCAAGGTACTTAACGTTTTTCCTGAATAAGGAACACTTCTTTGGGCTGAGTCTCATTCCCGCACTTCTTATCCGTTGAAATACTTCCTTCAGATTTGCAAGGTGCTCTTCAAACGTTTTGCCAATGACAATAATGTCATCAAGGTAAACAAGGCATGTAGTCCAATGAAGTCCTCGTAAAACCCTCTCCATCAATCGTTCAAAGGTGGCTGGTGCGTTGCAGAGACCGAATGGCATCACAGTAAATTGCCAGAGGCCATTGCCAGCAGAGAAGGCGGTTTTCTCTCTATCATTGGGATGCATTTCAACTTGCCAATACCCACTCTTTAGGTCGAGAGTAGAAAATACCTGGGACCCTGCAAGCGTGTCCAAAGTATCGTCGATTCTAGGAAGTGGATAACTATCTTTATGTGTGACTTCATTCAGAGCTCTGTAGTCTACACAAAATCGCATAGATCCATCCTTCTTCTTTACTAAGACAATAGGCGAACACCAAGGACTATTTGAGGGCTCAATGATTCCTTGCTGCGTCATGCCCTCTATCATGTCCATAGCTTCTTGTTGCTTTGCTAGCGGCAAGCGACGTGGTGGCTGTCGAATCGGTCTGGTGTTTCCAGTGTCTATTCGATGTTGTACCATGTTTGTCCGTCCGCAGTCTGTTTCATCAGATGGCAGAATATCTTCAAACTCAATGATCAACTGTTCCGCTTTGCTGTACTGCTCATCTGATAAATTCACTTTCATTTCTGTCAGGAGCTTGGTAATTTGTGGATTGAAAGGTTTGGTGGAATTAACGATCGTGATATCATTATTACAGTTTCTGATCAAGTCAAGAGTATTACATATTGCGATGGGGCTGTCTTTCTCTATATGTCTCTCCTGTAGGCCGAGGTTCATGATTCTGACGGGCACCTTTTGATCTTTTCCGACAAGGACCAATGTTTTTCCTACTGCCATTCCGCTGTTGTCATTTTCAATGCCTTCCACTATCGCCGTCATCGTTACAGTTTGACCATGCTCTAACTTTCCCCAGATAATTGCTTCAGACTGAGCTGGCAAACTTGTATCTTCTGTTAAAAGGATTCTTCTTATTTGACCATTCTCTTCATCTTCATCCCCGAGCAAGGGAATCTCAACATCACCACATTTCAAAGTACCACCTCCGATGTTCAGAGAGAATTCACATTTCTGCATAAAATCGAGCCCAATAATACAGTCATCCGTAATGTTAGCTATCAGAAATTCATGTATAAATGACTGATGCCCGAGCTCAAAGTTTATATTTGTCAGTCCATGTATAGGCATCATCTCTCCACTGGCCGTCTTCAAGGAGTAAGAGTTCACTCTCTTGATTTCGTTCTTTTTGACAATGTCTGGACGAATGACTGAACGTGAGGCACCAGTATCTAGAAGAAAACGGTAATTTCGAGATCCAATTCTACCATTGATGTACAGACTTTTATTCTTCCCTAACACAGCGACTGGAATTATAGTTGCAGGGGCTGTCATGTTCTTGATCGCCGATTTTTGCCCCATAAAACCGGCGAAAGTTAGTTTCCCTGGTAGACATGAGCACCTGACCTTGCATCTGTCTCCGGTCTGTGCTGATACTCTGTTTGTCGGGGAAATCTTCTCGTGCAGTTCCTTTGTAGATGGCCAGGTTCTCCACAATTCCAACAACGTACACTGGTTCTATTCTGTCCTTCTTGCTTCTTATTTGGTCTGCGTTCTTCTAGCACTTCAGTTACCCTTCTGAGAAGTTGTGTAAGATCTTCTTCTTGGACTTCCAGCATACGCCCATGATGGATATTCTTAGAGGCGTCTTTGGCGGCTTCATAGGAGAGGGCGTAGACCAGAGCTTCGCTGGATTTGCGCTTACCACTGATTCTTATTGCCTTCTTCAGTTCTGGATCTCGAATAGCATCAATGAATGCATCAGTGATAATGACGTCCAGAAAGTCTTGTGCTGCTGTTGGATATGCCAAATGAGCAAGACGTTCTATGTCCGCCTCTAGCTCTTGCAAGGTTTCACCGGAGCGTTGTTGTCGGGTTTTCAACTGAACTCTATAAACTTCTTGTAAATGTTCGTCTCCGTAACGGAGCTCCATAGCCTTAACAATGGCAGCGTAATCTTGTTGATTTGTTATTGACTGAAGCAGTTCTGCTGCCTTCCCTCTTAAAGCTAACACCAGAGCAGTCGCTTTCTCTTCTTCAGTGTTCCAGTTATTAACCTTGGCCGCTGCCTCAAACTGTCTTTTGTAAACAGTCCATGAGATGGATCCATCAAACACAGGCGGCTTTATCTTCCCAGAGATTTCGGGCACTAATGTTTTTGTTCTAGTACCCCGTTCCTTACTCAGTTGTTCTTGGACATGAGTCCTTATCTCTTCCATTTCTTTTTCCACAGTGTTGACTCTCTGGTCAATCTTCTCGTTCATAGAGCTCATCTGTTCATTTACTTTTTCATTCATGGCGTTTATTTTCTTGAGGCTCTCCTTCATTAAGTCCATCTGGCCCTGCATGTTACTCAGGATCTCTGTCATATCTGGGTTTAATTCAAATATGTATTCATCTGGATCTTGATCTTCCTCAATAAGGGCCTGTCTTAGGCGTTCTGTTAGTGTTTCTTTGTTACCATTGAGCTGCAGACCTCTCTCACGAAGTTCTTGCCTTAATTCTTTGACCAACAGCTGGTTAAGTAGTTTCCTCGAAGACATTTCAGCCAGAAAACATCCCACTTCTGACACCAATTGTTACGTATTTCTGATTTTCTGGCTAAATGTACTAGGCACACAAATAAAAGAAACACTGCAAAGAACTTGACGACTCAACTTTCAGCTTTATATAACTTTATTGAATTATAACTATAACAATTCGTCACTGTAACATGTAGCGTATACGTCTTACATCGACTATAACGGCTCAAGTCCACTCTCTTCTACTGTCTCGCACAGTAGAGAACAGTATCGACGACTGTACTGACTCTTTTCACATGAACTCTCTGGTTTATAAAGAGTCCCTAATCGCTTGTCTATTGTTGCAAAAACACTGCTAGTACCCTCTGGAACAACATGGGAGGAAACATCACATCCTGTTGTTGTTTATACATGTCGATTCCAGAGGATGCCTGCTGCAGTGTCATCTCGCCGAGGTCAAACGTAGTGACCTCTAACTGTCACTGTTCATTTGTCACAATGCCCCCCTTCGTAAATCTGTTCGTCCTCTGGAACAACACGTGAGGCACGTCCCATCCTGTCTTTGTTTACATGCATAGATTCCAGATAACACTCGGTGCTGTGTCATCTCGCCGGGGTCACACATAGTGACCTCTACCTGTCACTGTTCATTCGTAACAATATTGACATTTTAATGCTTAAAGCCTGAAGGATTTCTTTAGGTGTTAAAAATTTTACTTAGAGATAATGAGTTTTTTGTACTGAAAGGAGAGACCAGGAACAGCAATTTAAGGTATTGATGGCTGGTATGCATGAATGCCCTTTATACTGTCCTCACAACTGTTTGAACCTAGCCTGCTGTCATCAGCTCCTGTCTTGCAGGAACATCTTAACTTACAAGTTGATTGTATTTTCTTTTAATTATAATTAAACAGTTTGTTTTTTTAAACCAATATAACAAAATTATTTATGGCTAAAAATTATAAGAAAAACTTAAATGTATTGATACAAGAAATGAATATTTAATGGCTAATTTATTTTTAAAAACATACCTAACCAGTTCCTATCAAGATAAATGGCCACAAAAGAAGGTGGAATTGTAAAGTAATCAACAAAGGAAAAAAGTTCTATCCAAAACCACAATTTATCACTGGCTGCTACAAACTGAAAAGTTTAAAATTGGTTAGGCCATTACCAACAACAAAAATAAAATGCTATTAAAAGATCCATAAAAATTTAATGTTAACATGAATTATACTAAAACAGTCAATATTCAAATCTTACCCTGATGAAAAAATAAATCATAAAGAATACATTGAATGCTAAATCTACTTGCTGTGTAGTACTGGATGACCAGGGGAGACAGGTTTCAACTGATGTGCTTGAACTGCAAAAAACAAATATTTGTAATTGATTACTCTGAATTTAAAGTAAATGAAAGTTAAGTAACAATGTTAGCAGTTATGTGGCAAATATATATTTCAAAACATTAAATAATACAGTAAAAAGTAAACAAAATTATCCTGTAAACCTTTTAAGATCAATGGCAGGAACACCACTGATGACTTTGTCTTTTTCAATTCAATGCATTAAATATTTAGTTTCAGGTGTGTCCTATAATTATCTAGAAATTCAAATCCCATTTGAATCAAATTCAATATCACTTAATAAGGAAGTAAAATGCTTTACCACTTAGCCACCAAAGTAATTACTGTAACTGAAAAAAAAATTACTTACGAAGCATCAATTAAATATATGATCATTGAGGCTATGCTTAGTAAAAAGACGAGTCCAACCTGCATAAAAATATGATGTCTTTTTTACAAATAATTCGGAACTTCAAAACACAAGGTTTTAAATATGTATACATATGACAACATTTTTGAAATAGTAAAATTTGATTGAGAAATTCTAGTCAAAATTAGGAAAAGATGTCAGGGACACTAAAGTGAACTGATTGCTTTAGGCAACATTAAATTATTGAATAATAAAATAAAACAAATTGGACGTCTGCTGTACAAATTTAAAGCAAAACCAAGAAATAGAGAACTTCTAAGAGTGAGATTTTGTGTTTGTGAGCTAAATAGAGCTTGATATCATCACATATAAGATAAAAATAACTTTATGGTTAAGCTGGAACAAGATTTAGACATGTTCAAAGGTGATTAAGAACATTCAAGAGCCAACAAACAAATAATTAATTAAAAAATAGAGTTATCTAATTTATAAAGTATCCTTCTAAACATAAAGAGGCTATTCCTTGCTTTAAGTACTACTTAAAAAGCTTGTCTTGTACATACCAAAATACGGCCTGTAGTTGTCTGCCCAGAAATTAAACCTCCAGCCCAGTCTTTCGCCTCAGTCAGCCATCCAATTTCAGGATGTAAATGCTTTACATGTAACTTTTGTTCTGAAGCAGAGATAAGAGATGTCTTCCCACGAGAACAAAACAATTTTTTGGTACAAAAAATGAAAGTACAAAGTCTAGTCGCACCAATCAAAACGAATCCTCCAGCGAAAGTGACCAGACTAGAGGCCAAAAATGTATGCCATTCTCTGTCTTCTTTATCACAACTTGTTGAAGCCGACATGATAGATAATAAGGATTTCCAAAGTACTTTTTAAAATTCACTAGTGATTTCTTTTCATTCACTTGCAACTTCGATTCTTTAATCATTTCACTAAACTTTCTGTTGATGACAATATCATAATGATTATGGGCGTATCTCTTTCTTCTTTCGTACAAGCATCTGTAGCTTCTTTAAGGTGATTTTAAAATAACTACATGATCTGAAAATTGATAAATATATATTTCAAAATTATTTAGAAATTATTTGCATTGATGATAAAAAATATTGTTCCTTAATAGATCAAGATATTATAAATCATAGGCTATAACTCTTTCAATTAAAGGTTAACATCATTTTCATCATGTGGGGATGGGGTTCGAGCAAAATGCCGGTAAAGGTACTTCTGTCTATCATATAGTTTTCCATAATAACAGCTTTCAATCATATGTGAAGCAATTGATACTTAAGTTTTAGCCCCTATATGATGAACAAAGTAAAGAAGCAGGTTAGTGATGCCCAGTTTTTTTTACAGCGTTCACAATTGCTTCGAACCCACAATAAAGTGAAAATTGTTTCCCCTAAAGATACAATTCTTTGAACCACCATTTGCTGGAGACGTTAAAAAGAAAAAAAAAATTGTCGATTTAGAATAGAGCAGAATTCGGTCTATGGAAAACCATGGGGTTAGTTATGAAGCTTTCGGTGGAGAGACTATTCAAATAATACCCTGCTTTGAAATCATATTTCTTTTCACAAGAGAATTGTCCCACTGTATTCAAAAGCTTTAAAAAACCAGTTAGGCTGAATTTTGCACACCATATTGCAATAAGACTTCACGCTGAAGTTCTCTTTATTGAGGGACAGTGCACTTGAAGTATCTTCTGCCATTGACAGATTGGTTCAGAAATGCAAGAAAAGAATCATGAAAACTTAAAAAGGTTCCTCCTCAAAGAAGTACAAATGCGACTTACTATTTGGATGATGCGAGTTGGTTAGTAAAAAGTGATGTAGTAACGACAATTGTAAACTTTTACGAAAATTAAAGCGATTATCTCAGAGTGAGAAGCGGCCTATTTGACAGGTTAATGCTTTCAGATGGATCGCATGGAATAACCGCATTGTGTGTATGTGTGTGTGAACATTATAGTCATCTAAATTGTTGTGTTTGTACATTGTGATATATTGTACTACTGTCTAAGTTGTGGAAATATTGCTCGAAAAAATCTAAGCCTGTTCTTTTTAAGTCCCATCTTTGACATGTGTCCAGCTTATACTGCTCAAATAGATCTAGATTCTATCTGGTCACCTTTAACTAGATGATGAATTCTCTACTCTAGAATTTACTCTAGATTAAACTAAATAATATTAATACTAATGACTAATCTTACTATTGTAGAGTCTAGATAAAAAAAATTTAAGTGTATCATATGATATATATAGACTAGATTCTAATGAAGTCAAATTCAAATGTGTACTGTAGAATTTTATCAATATCTCATAGTGAGTCTTACTCTTAGACCTATACTAGCTCTAGAGTCTAGACCTAGTATGATTGAATATCTTATCTTATATAATACAGACGTTACTTCAAAAAAGAAGATGATTACGTCCTACGCGTCATGCATTTAGTCATGCATATTAACCAATGACTTAAATTCTGCCAAGTCACTGGTTTTCCTGGCTAGCTCAGGCAACCCATTCCATGCTCTAATCATTTATGTAAATTAAGAATAGTAGTGGACCTAAGTCCTAAGACAGTTCCTTGAGGTACACTTGAGTTTACTGTTATCGGTGTAGATTTAGAGCCATTTAAATTATTAATACAGTTTGTTCTCTCCCTATATTTATCATTTCTTGTAATACTTGTAATGGCTTATGACAGTATCAGAAGGAAATACCTATATGACACACTACAGGATTTTGGAATACCCAATAAGCTGACAAGACTTATACATATATGACATTAAACAACTCAAAAAGCAAAGTCATAATACAAGGAGAACACTCACTGGAATTTAGGATTAAACGAGGATTAAGACAAGGAGACGCACTTTCCTGCATGCTTTTCAATTTAACACTGGAGAGGTATAAGAAATATAAACATAAACACAAGGGGAACTATTACTAACTACTTCAGGAGAGAAAACATGGGTCCACAACCAACAGGGACGATATACAGCCAACCTCTACAATACCTTGCTTATGCCGATGACATTGCCTTATTGGGTAAAGAAACCTCTGACATCGCTAGAGCCTTCATACAACTAGAAGAAGCATCTCGACCAGCAGGACTTGAGGTCAATGACAGTAAAACCAAGTACATCACAATGACAAGAGACAATCAAACAGAGGGTCAAAATATCAAAATCAAAGACCACGAATTTGAAAACGTCCAAACTTTCAAATATCTAGGAAGTACTATTAATTTCAAAAATGACCTACAAACAGAAATAAAAGAAAGAATAGCAGCAGGCAACAGGGCATTTTATAGCACCCACCATCTACTTAAGAGCAAAATGATTTCAAGTAAAACCAAGAAAATAATATACAAAACTATAATAAGACCAGCAGCAATGTATGGAAGTGAGACCTGGACACTGACAAAGACATCTGAAAATTTGCTTAACACTTGGGAAAGAAAAATCCTTAGGAAAATCTATGGTGCCATACAGGATGAAACAGGGTGGAGGACACGCACTAACCATGAGTTATATCAATTATATGAAGACCCACCAATAGTGAACGAAATAAAAAAGAACAGACTACGTTGGGCAGGTCACCTTGAAAGAATGTCAGACAACAGAGGGGCGAAAATCGTATACAGGCAAAAACCAAAAGGCAGGCGACCCAAAGGCAGACCCCGAATGCGATGGATAGATGACGTGGAAGCAGATCTGAAGCAGCTTGGGGTTAGGGCGTGGAGACGAAAGGCCCAGGAGAGATCTGAATGGAAGGATGTGCTAAAGCAGGCCAGAGCCCTCCATGGGCTGTAGCGCCACTGGGATGGATGGATGGATGTAATACTTGTAGATCTATCAATTTTAATCAATGTGTAGATCTAGGTCTAGATCTATTAAATAGATCTATGTACTAGACTCTAGTACTACCTACATCTACTAGATCGTAGATCTATCTCTAGATTCTAATCTAGAATAGATGTTTGCTGCATGAGTTACCAATGAGTATGAATTATAATGAATAGTATGATGTGTGGGTAAAACACTTGCGTAACATTCTTCAAAAGGGTCCGTCGATGTAAAGTTTTACCTATACTAGTCAGTAGTAACTATACCGATGTGTGTAGGCCTACTAGATCTACTAAACTTAAGTATAAGTAGTATAATTATAGATCTAGATCTGTATCCCTAGATCTAGTCCACTAGACTACACACTATGATATGATTATCAGACTAGTCACTGTTTGTGTTTCAGTATCAGTATATCAGAGTAGATCTATACCGTACTATTATAAATTACTATACGGATACGTAGGGACGGTACAGTGGGTAGTAGTAGATTATAGATAGTAGATCTAGAATAGATCTATGAAGTATGTAGATCATGATTTAAACTAGAATCTAGATCTAAATAATAAAGGTCGTGTGTAGGCCTACTTCCTTTGTTTGTTTTTTACTCACATAGATCTAAATTTGCAATCGCTTTCAAAGTTAAGAGAAAGTCTTTGTACTGAACTGTGCAACAGTGCTTTGTTTAACAATGTGCAGCCATAATGTGCGAACCTCGTTTTAGTGTACTATTTTTAGCAGAAGTGAAAATGCGCCAAAAATTAGAACAAATAGCGCAATGTTAGAGCATGGAACTATAGTAGTTCCCTGGTTAGAGTGATGCTGATGACACTGACGATTACCTAGGTCTAGATCAGATTAGATCTGCATTATAATAAATAGATATAGAAATGTAGGCCCCTAATGGTTGTTTCTGCGAATCTGGAGATCTGTTGCTAGAGCGCTATAATTAAGAGGCTTATATTTTCAGCATCTGTCCCAATTGGTGGGGCCATGCACAGAACTAAAAAAGATAAAAGTTGTGAAACTTGATCAGATCTAAAACGTAGCCTAATAGAGCACTATGACACTAGATTTAGTCTAGATATATGTTTACTAGTCTACTCTACGGAAATTGTGAAATGCGAATTTCAGTTAATTGTCAATTTAGATATAGACGGAAAGTTTTTAATAAATTGCGTTTCTTTTTTTTTTTTCGTTGTTTCTTATTTATTTATTTCATTCGGGGCCACCTAATTCACTTCAATAAGGGCCTCCAATTATCAAAGGTCGGCCTTTGGCTTAATTTGTCGTAGCGGAGCTGTGAGAGTTCGCGTAACTGAATCCCTCCAATTTTTCCCGGTCAGCAGCTGATATTAGCTATATAGTTGGATATCAGAAGAGAGGCCGATCTAGTCTTTTACATTGTCCATCCAGCTTTTATTTGGACGACTTTTTTTTTTCGTGTTCCCTCCATTGTACCTTGAAGGAGGACTATTGACAGTGAGTCATGTCTTTAAATATCACCAAACCAGTTCAGTTTTCGCCTCTTCACGGTATTTAGGAGTCCCTCTTTTTTGCCAGCCAGAGTTACCTTTACATATCCCTTAGTCCATGGGTGGGCAACCTTTTCATCGAGGGCCGCATTAACAAAATTTTGGGAATGGGGGGGGGGCGCATAGGCCTATACATAAATATATAAAATAATTATGAAAGTTTAGCAGCTTCTGGCACCCATAAAACTCCCGCGGAAGAACTTACTGGAGTTTTCAGGTCATAGTTTGCTTGGATGTATGTCCTCTGGAGCTGAATCAGCTTCTGCACTAAACGATGAGCTGATGATATTGAAAACTGGTTCCAAGTTCTTGGCGTCTGGAAATTTGCTTTCAAAGTCCACAATTAAGGAATTCATATAAGTCTTGTACTTTCAACCATTTCACTATAAATAGTTTCACCTTTCAGTAAAGGAAATAAACAAAACATGTTTTTACTTTCTTGCCTGGAGAAATTGGAAAGCTTTGTTTGAAAAGATTTAACATGCACATACATTTTTTGTGCAAACAGCCCATTGCAATACTTTCGATGAAAAACGTGAAGTCTTTCACTGTTCATTACTAATATTAGTAACAAAAAGTCCTTTAACACAACAGTTTCTTACTGGAGATTCCATATTCTTCTCAGTACCTTGCTTATGTTAAGCCAATGAATTCAACTGTTGTACCTAACATCTGATTTTTTTTCTCAAAATCTTCAAGTACTTTTGTAACTGCCTGCGTTAAGACTCCTAGCTCTGACAAATTTGATCACTGAGATAATTAAGTCAATATAATTTCTGAAATTCTAAGCAGCTTTGCGCAAAATTTCCCATTTATAGTTTATGGTTGGGATATGTTTCTTTAATTTAGTATTAAAACACCCTCTTTATCCTAGTCAATTGAAGCATGGGCTGCATCAGTTGTTACATTTGCCATCTTGTTTCAAGCCAACCCAACACTTTCAACGCAGTTCTTTATAGCATTAAATAAATACTGGCCTGAGTTTGTGTCTTTGAATGTTTCGAAATATTGCCAATAAAAATAGTTTTCGTTTACTTCAAACATTTAGAATGTGATGTTGAGACAGTGTTTCTTGAGCCTCTTCATTAAAAAATGTTTGTAAAATGTTTTACATGTTTCGGATGTTCCTTCAGAGTTGAAGATAGTTTACTTCCTAGTCCAAACCTCCCGCAGGACGACGGGGGATGGGAGCGGGCAGGGTTTGAACCCTCGACCGTCGATAAATCCGAACGACAGTCCAGCACGCAAACCTCACGACCAGGCAGCCATCCGTTATAAGTCATAAGAATCAGAAGTTTCAATATTTATATAGATATTAAAAATTATTTACTTTTAATATATTTGCATTATGTGTGTATAATTTGTGGGCACATCTGATTTCTATAGGTGTCCGCATAAAACACTTCAACGGTCCGCATGTGGCCCGCGTCCCTAATTTGCCCACCCTTGCTTAGTCTGTTGGACCGTTTGGGCATAACGTAAGATTTGTCGACCGTCTTTCTCTATTCCTCTCTGTCTTTTGCCTTAGTTAGAACCTCTTTCAATGGCAGGCCCGTCCATCCTTTTATGTTGTTTTCTCATCGCTTTCTCTGTAATAGGCCATAGATTTTTAGATTGCCTTTTTTTTTTACAATAGTTAGCAGGCCATTATAAGTCCAATCTCTGCAGTAACCCTGTCTCAAATCTCTTGGTTTGTGATGCGGTCTTTAAATGTGATACTTGGGATCCTTCTGTAGCATCTCAATTCCATTGCTAGGATCCTCCTCTCTAGCTCTGCAGTCAGCGTCCAAGACTCACAAGCATATCAAAATGTGGCCATGACCAGGGAGCTCATCAGTCTGATTTTGGTGCCGAGGGCTATGCGTTTGTCTTTCCATATAAGTTTAGAAAGGGATGCTGTGGACTGTGCAATTCAGTAGTTCAGGTTTCGTTCCCTCATCTGAGTCAATAGCTCCGAGGTATTTGAAACTACTGACACTTTTGGCTATTGGTCATAATTTTTTTTTTCAGCATTTATTTGCATACCAAATGCTGCGGAAGTCTTGTCTATGTGCATCACCAAGTCAGCCAGAGTATTGACTTGTAAAAGTACAAAATCATTTGTCTTCTTTTCCTCGTATCCGATACCCAGCATTTTTATGTAACATTAATTATCAAAGGCTTGAATTCTTCGATCTTTCATCCTTAGCATTCAGTGTCCAACTTTCACAACCATAAAGGCTGATATAGGAGTGCTGCGACTACTAGCGAAGAATACAGTTTAAATTTGACTAGGAAGCTGATTTTACTCTTCCAGATTTTTCACAGTTTGCTCATAGCAGCGGATGCCAAGGTTGACGGGTTTTTATTTCTTTTAATTTTATTGATCCTCCATCTTTTGTTATATTTGGCCAAATTTTCATGCCAACTATACTCTAGCTGCAACGTCTAGTTTTCGGTTCGGAAGCCAAGCGCTGGACATTGTAAATATCTGATTTGCATTGTCAAAGTTTTATGCTTAATCACGAAACAATATGTAATTAGATCTATATTTCAAGTTTCATTTTGAAGGATTGATTTTTTTCCGATAACTCACGGCATGTTGCATTTGATCCTTGCCTTTAATTTTTTTTTAATTGCTTCTTGTAATTCTTGTAACTGTGTCTAAGTTTCTTATATTGCTCGATGAATCTCGATCTGACTCCTTCTGAACCAAACATTGAAATCCAGACCAAAATAGTTGCAAACTTGGAGCACGTACCACATGTGAAGACACGTTACCACTATAATATTTTTCAACAATGTTCTAAAAGAACAACAACAACAACAACAACAACACACTCTCTTGTTGACTCTTATACATCACGTGCTGCTGTAATCCTCTCAAGAGATTTGTAAAAGAGAAACTCGTCTTTAAAATCACCATCATAATCATTTATATACCTAACCTTACCTTTAAAATTATGGGTGTCCTGTCGACAAAGCTTGGGTTGTTGAGTATCGTAATGACGATACAGTTATTTTTTTATTCATAAATTCAGCTCTTAGTACTTCGTTAAAAATGACTCACTGGGGTTTTTCAATTCCTGCTTAAACTATTGAAGCAAAACTATAAAGTAAATTAATCGACATATCTTCTTTGTTTTTGTGTGCAAGGTCCATTTTCAAGGGCTGTACCATAATGAAAATAGCCTTCAATAACCTGGACTATTTAACGAAGACGTATTATTACTATTAAAGAGATTGCTTTTCCATTTCGTCGCTACGTCATCCTAGAGATAATATATTAATTAATATGTCCTTCCGCTATGGCGTAACATTGTGATATGCATCATGGGCGTAGCCAGGATTTTTTTTCGGGGAGGGTTTGGGGGGGGGGATTCCCCCCCCCCCCCCGACCCCGACCTCCTCCCCCCCCCCCCCGCGAAAAAAAAATATATATAAATATATGTGTGTGTGTGTACATAATTAATCTTTATTACATTCTGACCCTTTCGGAAGACTTTTATTGTTTATTGTAGACTCCCCGCCCTTGCTAGCAAGGGGGTCTGGGGGAGTTCGCAGCGCTCGCCAAGCGCGGGGCGAAGCCCCGCCGCCGAGCACTATTTCTGGTATTGAAAGCCAACAAAATGCATATTCTGAGGTATCTACAGTGCATTATCTTGCTATTAAAAAGTTTTATTTCAAAAACCTAATGTGCTATTCTTACTGACTTAGACCCTCTCGCGCCGTTCTGCGCATTTTCCGGCAAGCTGTTTCCGCAACTCTTATTTTGCGTAATTCATTTTGTCGGAAAACATGTCCCGCAAAACCTCATGCGACGCTCTGTCACAACCTTACTAAGGATTCGACTCCCAGTTCGGCATATGATTTCTTTGATTTAGACCCGATCTCTATGACTGACTCCTAAAATCTGTCTTAGCCATCTTTGTTGAGACACATTTAATGATTTTCAATTTCGGCAGAAGACTATTCACACTTAATTAATGGAGCCCAAGCCACTGGTAGAAATTTGTAACCTTTCTTGACTACGCTCTTGGAATTACATGCCTGTATTTCGCTTTAGATTTTATATCGAAAAGGAAAGTTTTTTCGTCAAATCATCTGTTGAGGGGTTTTAGACTAAAAAATCTCTGGGTTTTTTGTTTTGTTTTGTTTTTAATTCAAAACCCCATTTAGCTACGATCATAGAATTTGGTGACTGTAGTTTGCTTTAAAATAATATTGAAGAGAGAGGTTTTCAACTCTAAACGCTCTGTAGGGGAATTTTAAACTCAAAACCATCTGGAGGGGTTTTAAACTTTAAAGAAAAAGCCATCTGGAGGAGGGGGATTTAAACTCAAAACCCCTTTGGCTACGCTCATAGATTTTATAGTGTGTAATTTGCTTTGTTTTATATTGAAGAGGTACTTTTTAGCTTCAAACCCCAACTGGAAGGGGGAGGGGGGTTAAACTCAAAACCCCTTTGGCTACGCTCATAGAATTTTGAGTGTATAATTTGCTTTTTTTTATATTGAAGATGGGGTTATCGTAAATTTTGGATGGGGTTTTAAAATCAAAATCTTCCTCAACTGTGCTGTTGGAATTAGGGGATTGTTGTTTGCATTTTTTTTGTTTTGTTTTATAGAAGAGGGGGATTTAACTGCAAAAACCTCTGGTAGGGGGTTTAAAATTCAAAACCCCCTGTAAGGGTTTTAAACTCAAAGCCCCCTGGTAGAGGGATTTGTATCTCAAAACCCCCTGATAGGGGTTTTTAAAATCTCAAAACCCCCTGGTAGGGGGATTTAAACTCAAAACCCCCTGGTAGAGGGTTTTTAACTAAAAACTGCCTCGGCTGTGCTGTGGTAAGTGATGATTTAGTATTAAAATCTCACCTAAAATAAACAAATGAAAGCAAAAATCAGTCACTTAATCCCTCCCCCCCCCCCGCGCGGGGGGGGGGATTTCATTTCGGGGGGGGTTTGAACCCCAAGAACCCCCCCCCCTGGCTACGCCCATGATATGCATTAATTTACATTAAATTAAACTGTTAAAAATATCTATGCTGCGACATTAAAAATGTTTGAAATCAGTTTGATTCAGTTGTCTGCAACATCTATTCTTGAACAACAACAACAACAACAAAATGGAAAAACTTTGAAGAATGTCAACTTTTACACGTCAGAATAGAAACAAAATCCATATTTTCGATGGCTTTAGAAGACTTCTGCAAATCATCATTTGACTTCCAAAGGGGTCCCGACCCTCAGGTTGATGATCCCTGACATAGATGATCTGGCAGGAACGGACTTCGAAGAATTTAAGATCAAGCTGATGATACGCATAGACAAGACTTTCGTAGCATAAGGAGAAAGATCAGTGCCGGAAAAAAACAAAAATACACATACCTTGGAGTTATCGTTTCAGACGAAGGAGGCAAACCTGAACTACTGTCCAGAATAGATCAGTCCAGCAGCACTTGCAAAGCTCAAAACCCGTTGTAAATATACAAAGACATAATATAGCTCTCAACACTAAAATCAGACTGATGCGCTCCTTGGTCATGGCCACATTTTTGAATGCTTGCGAATCTTGGACGCTAACTAGAGAAGAGGATCATAGCAAAGGAATGGTTATTCTACAGAAGGATCCTAGGTATCACCTACTACAAAGACCCCATCACAAATGAAGAGATTCGGAACAGGATCGCATTGGCGACTTGGCCCCACGATGACTTGATAATTACTTTAAAAAACGCAAACTAATGGCCTTTAAATTATACAAGGTCCTCTTGGCTAGCAAGATCTTCCTTCAGGGAACAGTACCAGGAAAAGAAGAAAATGCAGACAGAGAAAGCGATGGGAAGACAACATAAAAAAAAAAATGGATGGACTTGTCAATGAATAAGATTCTAGGCCTACTTGAAGCAAAACACATGAATGGAGAAAGACGGTCGACAAATCATGTGTGATGTCCCAACGGTTCAACAGACTAACGTTGAAGGTGAACGTGACTTTAATAAATAGTAGAAAGACAGATCAATGTGTGAAATATTTTTTTTTAGGAGGGGGGGGGGGTGATATATATATATATATATATATAGGTATAATATAGATCTATAGACATGGACAGACACAGAAATATGTTCCTTTTTTCTATAGGTCTGTGATCTAAAGACCGAAATGACAAGAAGTCTTCTTTTAAAAAGTTAATAAAAGACGTCAACAACATGGAAGACTTAAGAGTTTCTAGAAATGCTGAAAGATCTACATGTAAAATGTATATACATTATAGATCTAGCTAGATATCTTCCAACTAAATATATTAATTAAGACTAATAATCAATGTCATTTTCCACATTTTAAATCTAGAAAAAAGAGTGAGGCTGCTTGTATGAACAACCACAATTAGATTAGATCTAGGACAATCTAGTCATCTAGTTATCTTCTACTTACGTCTACTAAAAAAAAATACTACTATTTACTATTGTAACTATTATGTCTATTATTAGATTTATTACTATGTATATACTGACTATACTAGGTCTAGTAATAATAGTATAGTAGATCTATATAATAATAATATATTATATATTTATAGTATAATCTAGGTCACACTTTTGACTGTAGTGTAACTAACTAGTCACAGTGACGGTGTGACTGTGAGTAGTGTCTAGTCTAGTGACAGTAGTGTGAGCCCTGTGATGTAAAAGTGTCAAGTCACAGTCTCACAACACAGTGACATCTTCTTATATTATATTTTATATAATATAATACAGACGTTACTTCAAAAAAGAACATATGATCATTACTCATTACGTCCTACGCATCATGCATTCACTGATGATTCAGTCATGCATATTAACCAATGACTTAAATTCTGCCAAGTCTCTGGTTTTCCTGGCTAGCTCAGGCAACCCATTCCAATTTTCCATGATTCCATGCTCTAGGGAAGAAGAAGCACTTGTACAAATTGACAAGACTCACACACAACTTGACACAAGTCACACTCACAGTCATCATACACTCATAATACTTAGATTGAGTTTGAGTCTTTGACTCTGCGCTCTGACTCTCAGCTCACTAATACTGACTGACTGAATCACTTTCACTTCTCACTCTAGTCTAGATCTAGTCACTTCTAGTGTCTAAATGGTTTGAAATGTTGTCGGGTCATGATCATCATCATGACTGACTGATGGTTCCAGGCCCAGGTCTGAACTGTGCTACCACATAGTCACATAGTTACTGATAGTATACATTATTGACATTATAATACATACATACATACATTGTTTACATGGATTATCATTATCATTGATCTAGAGATCTAGTCCCATACTTCATTACTTGTACTTTGCCATCTTGCAGTAGGTTTGGGCTATGATATTGTAATATTAATCTTTCTTTCTTGATTCTACTCTTAGAGTTCTAGATCTAGACTGTATATAATATATATACAAGATTACAAGTTATAAACTTACTAGTAACACAGCATTAAAATTAAATTTGACAGCCAACTCATTTCAGTCATTAAGACTTATAGTAGTTATATTATTGTCAATCTTTTTTTTTTAATCTTTATTTTATAATAGATCTAGATCTAGAATCTAGGCATGTGTCAATATTTTCTAAAATCAAAGAAAACCATTTTTTGCTAACAGAATAGTATAGCAATTGTCAATTGATCTCTAGGCTTTCCAATGATAAAAATTGTTAAAAGGCCTAAAAATATAAAAATATTATTTAAAAAAAAAAAAGTCGTCTAACATAAATGTTGTCTTATGGAAGCCATAAAGTATGATAAAGCAAGTAAAAAATGCATACTAGTGTGAGAGTTATCTGCCTGTGCTTTCAGCCAGCTTAATAAACAATGATGATTTTACATAAAACTGGCCACTAAAAGGGATCTTAATATGTCTTGAAAGAAAATGATTTTTTTTAAAGAAAAATTTAAATTTTTTTTAGGTCTGCATAAAAAAGAAAATTAAAAAAAAAAAAGTCAACACTTTTAGAAAGCTTATATAATAGTTTGAGATGATTCCAGCTAATCTCAAATCATCTCCATTGACTTCCATGCTGATTACAGGTCAATTAGGAGAATTCTGCAAATTCATATACATGTATATAAATAAATAAATAAATAAATATATATAATATATATATATATATTTATAAATATAAATTTATATATAATATAATGCAACCAAATATCTGTCGGAAAAAAAGGACTTAAAAAAGAAAAAAAAAACTCACATGCCCAATTTGACCTTTAAAATTCACATGAATGAGGAAATCAAATATATGCATTTAAATTGTATATATATATATATATATATATATATATATATATATATAATGGCAGTCTTTGATTCCAAAGATTAGGGATGAGTGCAAAATTATGGACTCCACTGTAAAAGTGGTGTTTTTTTAAATATATATTCAGATCTACAATCTAGACTAGGACAAGATAAAGTTTAAATGGCTAGATCTAGATGTAATACTCATCTTCTATTTGAAACATTTTGACATAATTTCTCTACTAACACTAGATCTAGAACTAGAATCATTGCTTCTTTTCAATAATTTTTATTGCAACTAAAACATATTGTAAAGTTAGTTCGCTATTTAAACAAGTGGCTAAACAATGGTATGAAAATACAAGTTAAAACAAATGTCTCCTCAGATGTCTGCTGGTGGAAGCCAAATACACATGCCCTAGATGTAATTTGAGTTATTGTTCAGTCCCATGTTACCAGAGTGAAAAACATGTTGGTTGCTCCGAAGCATTTTATAAAGACTGGGTGGTCAGTGAGCTGAAGGACATGACAAACAAGTATGTATGATCAGATGGTTGACTTTGTTATTGAACTTTCCCTGTTTATGTCATTGTTTTTGTGTGTTTTATTTCTTTCCATTGTTTTTTTTAAATACTTTAATTTCATATACATCATATTTTGTTAACTATTAAGTAAAATATTAGTTAACTAAAACAAATTTGTGAGATTTAAGTAAAAAAATATGTTTTTACAATTTCATTAGCCCAGATGATAGAAAGAAAGTCTTGGAAATGTTGAGCAAAGATCTGGAGGAAAAAGCCAATGAAGAAACAGATGATGGTATACTGCATGTTCTTTGAAGTCTTTCTTATCATTCTATATATTGGTAGATATTCATTGTTATGAATGCAGCTGTGTTCATTTATGTTAATTCATTTGATGATAGAAGTTTTTTTTTTTATGTGTAAGTAGTTTATCAACAAATTGTTTTTTTTTTATGTGCTTAATCTAAATTGTCAAATTTTAAATGACCATTAACTCCTTAGGTGGTTGAGTTAAAGAAGCATACATATTATATAATAAACAAAATCTTTGTTCATAGCTCTGGTGCAGATAGTCATTAAATAGACCTTGGATATATTGATTGAGGCATTAATTCATTCAATGAATAGTTCAACATCTAGGAAATAAATAAAATGCTTCATATTTCCCCATGAATGGAAACCTTATTAAATCAAACAAATCAAAAGTTTTTAGTAAAGGTATACCAAAGTATTTTTTTCTCAAATTATATAGGAAATGTTATTAAATAATGTTGTTTTTTTTCTTGATAGACTCTGATGATGACCTTGCAGTTAGGCTCAATGGCTTAGACTTAGGTAAGAAGACCTAGATTGTTAAGTTAATAAAGCTATTTTATGATGCTTTCTTAGTGTCCCCACATGGGAAAGTTACTATTGCTTATGCACTGTCCATCAGTTGGGCTTTGATCTCAAAAGCTATAAGGACTAAAAAAAATGATTTTACTATCCCCTTTATACATATAATGCTTGATAGGGGTATGACAGCTACTTTTGATCTTGAAAAATGGAACCCTTTTTGTAAAATTAAGTATGCAAATTGTATGCTCAACATTAACTATTTTAAAGCAAGGTAAAATAGTTCTACTTGGTATTTTGTAAACAAAAGCTAAATACAATACTGAAAAATGTATTGTCATTATCATGTTAATCTTGTTTAAAATAGGTGCAAAAGCTATTTATATTCCTTTAATATTTTATCTTTTGTTTATCTAATTTAAATAAATGAAGATTATGATCATGAAGGCAGCTTTTGTTGCACATGGTAATTCTAATTGAACTATTTATATACATGTTCTTAGGTGTAACAGTTATCAATGGTCTTAAGAAAATGTTTCTTTTTTAAAATATATAGTGTTGACACTGTTTGCATATATATAATTATAAAACCATTTAAAAAAGAGAATGAAAAGGTAGTTATTGCTATTCATAGTTATATAGAACTTAGATTGTCTGCAACAGTGAATGCTTGAGTCTAGCTGACCCTCAGAGGCTGCAGATTACTTTGTGTGTTACAATTTTCTCCCTATGTTATAGTGTTGTTTTTCTAGTTATCTATTATACATTTTTAGAAACCTTTTTGATTGTTTTTTTCATTGTTGTTGAATCAGTTATTTTTTTTCCATTTGATAGATAAAGATATTAGTACAGTATGGAAACGCCTGACAAAGAAAGAAAGAGAAGAGTTTGCTAAAATGTATCTAGATGGTCGAATAGCTACTCTTATTGAACTGTGGACTCCTTGGTGGCGATCAAAAGTAAGAAAAAAAATTGATCATTTATTTTTAAAATGTATTTTAATTTCCATAAACATTTTCATTTTTACCTCTTTTTACTATGATATTTAGAAATATTAGTACATTTTTTTATACTTGTACTTGTACTAATACGCCTGTAGAATCTCTCTGAAAATGCTCTGGGACAAAAACAGATGCACATGATTGCTTTGAGACCATATTTTCAAACTTGCATGTTGCTGACAATGCCAATATGTTTTCCAAGCTGTGACACCTCCCATAAAAGAAATGAATGATAGATGCATCAAATTTAAATCAAATGAAAAATATTTCAGCCTTGATCAATCAATCTGGTTCCTTATTTTATTCATCATAGGTGCAAACAGTTCATTTGTGGTAAAATTATTCCTTTCAGCTTCAATTTATCGATGTGGTGCCACATCTTTTTTCCTGGCAAGTTTCAGCCATATCTGGGCCAACGCCAAGACAATAATTATGAGGAATAGTGTCAGGGCACATCTTATCCTGCAGTTTAGTGAGACACTAGTGCAAGCACACCCTGGACAGTACCATTTAGTGTTTATTTTTAACCTTTTTCACTAGTATTGCATTTGAATTTGGATACCTCCTGTTCAATAGGACCTAACGCAACAGGTGCAATGAGAAGGATCCCTATTTCAAAGTGCCAGATGTAATGCTCAAGAAAATAGTGGTACAGTCAATTATCTAATTGATGGTAATGGCAATAATGTTTGCAGATCATATAACAACAGTGTTGAAAATGTTTCATCACCTGTGTCCTCTCAATCATTATTTGCAAAAACTGAAAACAAAAATCCCATTACAGCAGCCAAACATAACACAACCATTTCAAGGAAAGTGTAGACAGAGCTGATCAAACATTGATAAATATGGGGCATCAATCCCTAGAAACAATGATGTTCAATTCCTCTATTGATATGAATCGGCTTTACAAAATGCATGATGACTCCATAAAACACATTATAGTTTCGGCAATGTATTGCATGTTATGCTTTGAAGAGCCACGGTCATCTCTTGACCCTGGCTGAAAACGAAGGCCTTCTCAACAGCATAGCATTAATTCACGTTATGATGACCTGAATCATTTGATAGTCAAACAGGAAAATCAAACATTGTGTGCTCAGTGCCATAAGAACACATTATCTGGATATGAAAAAAGGTGTTGTTGCCTTACTTGTGAAATACTCTGCTGCAAATCACACTGAGTAGCAAGTAATACTTTTATTTGTTGTAGCACTGGATTAGCCTGGTGTTCCAATTTTGTAATGCCTCAACAATGGAATGTAATACAGTTTTTTTTATCTTCAAATTCTTGCTTCTTGTATATTTCTACCTAACATATGAGAATGTCTTGCAAAAAAAAGTCAAATATTGCAACCTTCTACATAAATGGGCTAATTACAATCAATTTATGTCACCATAATGTGTTAACATAATTAACCTTTTTTTTTCTCCTACATATTTGTCTGTAGAAAAACAATAAGCTAGTGACTGATAAATTAGAAGATGATGTGAAAGTGGAAGAAAAAATACCAGAATCTTTAACAGATGTTCCAGATATTAACATTCTTTTAAAAGTAGGTTGTTTTTTTTTGTTATTTAACTAAATCAGCACAATGCAAGTTAAAAATGTCTAGAAAAATATTTTTAAATGAATTGTTTAATTTTTTTTTTTTTCAGAGCAAGCGTCCTTCAGCTAATCTTCGATTTGATTTAATCAATATATTGTTCTCTTATGCTTACGTTTGCCGTATTCACAATGGTACACATTTAGAATGTCCAGTTGACAGCTGTCAGGTAGTTAAATCAATAAGACAATAAAGTCACTTATCTGTGTATATGTTCAAATCTATTGTTAACAAAATATTTTATGGTTTGATTGTAAAAATGAATTTTAGCAAATATTTAAATCATTAAATGTCTTTTTTAGTGATAATAGTGAAATACTATCAAATATGAATTACTCTGAAGGCTCCACACAATTTAGTGCCATTTATGTAGTAAATCCATTTTTGTTTCAATAGGATCAAGCTTTAGCATTTGATTTGAAAATTACAAGTTTACTTAGATGTATATTTTGTAAACACATTTTATTTCTGCAGGAACTGCTAAGCATAAGTGTGGTACTAAATGAGCAGTATAGTTGTTCCAGTATTGGGGAGGCTATTCAAAAATCTGTAGAAAGTTTTTACAAAGTAAGTGTTTTGTATATGGCACACATTTCCTCAATGATAATAAATATATTATTATTTAAATTTTTTTTTTTTTTTTTCAAAATCTAAACCTTTCAAATTGCATTTATAACAAATGTGGTGCTCATGGCCAGTAATCTATTAAGCTTTTGTTTTAAAGGGATTGTCTTTGTACCTGAATTTTCTTGAAGACATTTTCTGATCCTATGCAGAAAACAGCGTTAATAATTTTAATATGTGATATTACTTGATTAAATCAAAACCTCATCAGTGGGGTACCATCCATGTTCTTGAGGGACTTGGCTAGTCCCCTAAGAGTATCAATTTTTTTTCAACATAAAGTGTTTTGAATTAAGGAAAAGGCTGTTGAGAAAAGTGTGAATTACCTGCGTCAAACTGTAGTGAAGCACAACCAGACAGCCTACATTATACTAGGGTAAATAACTCTTAGCAGTATTGCATCATTATCTGCTAGTTATATCCCTTACTCAGATTACTTGGTCATAGGAAGTGGTCCCTTTTCTTTCATTAGCACTATTGTGAGCTTTGTATAGTCCAAGTTATATACAAAGTATCTTTAAAAAGATCAAGAATCTATGATTGTACAAATGTTATCTCCAGCCTAATAATGTTAAGTATTTTGGTGCCAAATGAACTATTTCTATTAGAATTGAATATGAAAACAAATCTTTTTGTAAATGGAAGAGGACTAGTTCTAGAAATCTGTTAATCTCCAATGGTCATGTGAACCAAGCTTCTCTGCCATTGTTTTGTATAAACAAAAGCGTAGTCATAGGTGAACGAAGTGAAATTAGAAATGAACATTTCTAAAATAAAAATACTAAATATTTGTTTTTACATTTTCAGAGGGAAAAGTCTTCTCAAAGTAGTTCCTTTAAATTCCTTATGACTCTGTTGGAAGATCTTCTGGTTTTAATTTCTGGCCCAGGGAGTACCAAATGTTTAACCTTTATGACAGCAGCATTATCAGACTTGACACAGTTGCTTAGAATGGCACATCATATTATAAAGAAAGGTGACCTTTTTGTTTTTTGAAATTTTATTCCTTTTTTTTTTTTAATGATGACAAATTTTCATGTTATCCTCAGTAAAAATTTTAAAAATATTTCACTTTTATTCTTAGAACAGAAACATTGTGAAGAGTTGGCATCATTAAAGTCTCAAATTTTCAAAGCAGAGAAAAAAATCCTTTTCATAATGGGCTGGCTCCAGCGCTATGGTATGGGCATGCATTCAGTTTTACCACTATTGCAGTTTGAAATAGGTAAGCACTACTAATATGAACGTCCTATTAGACATTTCTTTATTGGTGGATAATTTACTGCTACTGTCAAATGAAATTATAAATTTTGTTATCTATTTGAAGCTTATACAACTGAAAAGTTTTATGTCTTTGGTATTATATAGATAGAATGTTGAAATGGTTCATTAAGCGTGAGTTCAAGAGCACTTTGTCAAGTGGGAAATTCATTATGCATGAGTTCAAGAGATCACTTTGTCAAATGTGAAATTGAATAACATGCTGTCCCTGTTGGGAGAGTGTATAATACACGCAGACACCATGATTATGTTGGATCTTTGTTTGTTTAATTTTGTTGGCAAAATGAAGGCAGGAAAGATATTCTGTGTCTCTACACACCCATGAAATAAACTTTGTGCTGCTTAGATATTTGAATAAACTGTTACCTTAAGGGTGCACTTCAAGATGTAAAGGTGGTTAAATGACTTAATGTGTAGACTAAATAGATCTTGATGAAACCACCAGGTGGTGTATTGTAGTTCAAGTTAATAAATTAGGGTTTACAAGCTGAAGGGGAGAACAAGTGACATGTGGCAGAAAGACATTTATTTATAGTGAGTTTCAATTATCGTGGAAGCGTGGTCGAGAGGCCAAGTGCGCTTGAACTTGGCTTGGCTTGGCTACCTAGAAGGGGGCTCGAGGTTCGACACCCGACTCGGGCAGAGTTGTGTTTACTGAGCGCCCAAAGGCAGCACGGAAAACCAACTCCTAGATACCCCCTCTCCCCCACCGGTCCACAAATGAGATTGGACCAAAAGCGCTCTGAGCATGCTATAAGCATGAAAGTAGCGCTATATAAAAGCTATAATAATAATAATAATCATTATTTCATTTGTTTTCTACATGCATCTACATTGAAGTTGAATGCTGTGTGTATTTATTTTGAAATGTTCTGTTCAGTTTTGTTTAAAAAGAAGTCTGTTCAATTTGATTTCAAGTTCTACATTAAGAATATTATACTTCTACATTAAGAATATTATACGCCTACAGTTGTACTAACTATTAAGTTACAGTGTACTTAAAACAATCTAAAGCTCTAATTCATATAAGAATGTCAGAGAAAACAAAAAGTGTAAGACTAAGTATAGTTTGGTCCAACATTTAAAAAATCTTTTGTCCACAGAAACAAGGCAGTCTGAACATGAAGCAGTTTGTGAAATCAAGTCAGCAGTGGAATCCAGTTTGGATTCAATTAAAGCACTTTCAGCCCCTCAACAGGAGTCGTCAAATAAACAAAAAATTATAGAGCTGACATAGTGTCACACATTTGTGTATCTATGTTTTTTTTCAAAAGCATAGCCATAAAAAGACAGTATCTTTGAATTACTCTGCAAGAAAAAGAGTTCTTAAAAACAAATTAGCAGATAAACTTGTATATATGTTCATGTCAGCATAAGTCTTAAGATAATGATTAACAATGTTTTTATATTAGTAAATAAACTCTGAAGATAAAACAAATGAATAACATTATGACTATTATAATACAGTGGAAACTGAATTTCTATTTTGTATTGAATTTTTGAATTGAATTTAATGAATACATTGAGTGTACTGGGTATCTCATAAAAAAATTTTTCTCTTCATTATATATTAATTTTTATTTTATAGCAATGTGGTAAAGATTACTGCACCATATTTAAGATAGTCTGTGCATTTAAAAGAAAAAATTTGAACTGGAAAATAAAAATTTGGCTGTTCTTTTAACAATTTTTGTTATTATTTATAATGAGTTGAACTCCACTGGTTGGTCCCAAGCCATGTTGAGAAAGGTATGGCATAGGGCTAGTGACTCCACTCTCTAAAACCTGCTACATAAATTGTTTTCATTGAACTTAGAGAAAATCTAAAGCGCGGCAAAGGCAACCAATTCCATATGAGTTAGACCAAATCTGACTGGAAGTCAGCAGTGGACACTGGCTGGGAAGAGGCTGCAGAGCAGATTTTGCTAGTGACTGATCTTTAAGCAGAGAGCTTGCTGCCCAATGCACCAAATCACACATGATGATCCAAGTATAAGCTTGAGTAAGAGGCCAAGAAATAATAATCTTTTTTTTCTCTTCTGACTTGATCAAACTTTTCAACAGTTTTTAATCTCTCTTAGCCACATTTATACATTTATATTAGCATTATTATTTGGACACAGCAAATAGACAATGTTATTTTTTTAGCTTCAATCAAACCTTTATTATACAATCAAGCTAAATATAAAATTAAAACAAAGGTTTAAGAAAAATAAAAATGGGAAAACATGGATATAAATGAAGGAATATTATAGAACATATGTAATTTTTGTACAAGATGGATGAGAAATACTGTCAGATTATTCAACATTATCTTCCAAACAAGTTAAAACCAGCATCTTTTAAAAATTTAATGCAGAATAGCTATTACAGAACAAATTACCATAGCAAATTACCAGTATCACATTGCAAATAAATGGTGCTGCTGGCTAGGACCGATGACCTGTGAAAGTTAAGAGAGTTGTTGTCAGAGAAATTGAGTTGGTCCTCTACAATTCCATTACTCCAATTTCTGCTGTTTTTATTGACGTCTTTAGACAAACTTTCTCTCCGCCGAGTTTGAAATGGCGTAGCCTTGTAAGCATTGCAGACAAGATCTATTGGAGGTATTGATGCATTCATATTGCAAGGTTTGTACAATGCATAAGGATTGTAGGAAGGTCTGCAAGGGAAATGAGGTTGGTAGCAGGAAGTTTCAGGGTAGGTAGACTGTGCTTGGAATGAGCGATGCGGTGGTATCTGGACAGAGATTTGGTCAACAAAATCGCATTGCTGTTTGCAGTATGAGGATAGATCATTTTGCCAGTTTGGGTTTTCCAAGTCTAAATGACTTTCTCTACATGCAAATTTCCTACCCACTTTCTGACTTTGGGTTCTTCTCTGTAGCTGATAATCATCATTATTTTCTCGACATATAAACATTCTGCCCCTACTTTCTGATTGATGGATGCCGGTTCTGGATGGAGCTAATTTGCTTTGTGACATAGATGGTGATGAAATATGAACTGTCAAAAGAATAAAATAAATTATTTTAAAATAGTAAATTTCCATTTGTAGAGAATCAACCTTAATTTATTTTTATTATCATTATTATTTCTTTAAGCATAACAGAAAATTTCTTTCACAGAAGGAGGTAGGAAATTTGTGTCAATTTTGACTACATAACACTTTAACAGTCAAAAAGAGTCAAGCTAAAACTCTTGAAACTCTCTCTAGGCATAAAAGCCTCGTTGAACATAGGGCACTGTTTGGTCCAAGCTTATGTCCATAATTAACACAGCTATTTCCAATGGGTCAGACACTCAGGATGCTCGCACTGGAATACCTGGTTGAGCACACTGGGAAACCCTGCTATTTTCTTGTAATTACCAAGCTAGCTAACCACGCAGGACTCGCCATTGATGAGACGGTCCATTGAGGAACGACGCCTGGATTTTGACAAGTTCATGGAATGTGATGAACAGTATAAACAGAATATACATGTTTTGGGATAACTTATATTTTTATGAAAAAAAAAACAGTTAATCAACAAGATTTCTGTGACCCAGGACCCCTGCACTTATCCTAAAAAAATAAGCAAAGCAACCAAAACTGTTTAGTCACAGAAATGTCCTAAAAAAAAAAGGACAAACCTTCACCAGGATTCTAAATGAAATTCTTCATTGGGTGACCTAATGCCTTTGGTCACAATACTCTCTAGAATGTGTCATCATACATGCTTGAGTGGCATCACTGCTTGGCTACCTATTGGGCAGAGGTGGCCTTAGCAGGGCCCTGGGCGAGTTAGTGAATATTTGTACAATGGGCTGACAGTGACAAAAGTTTCATGGGGACTCACTAAAGCATGTAGTCTGAGGTGGTTGCCCCACTCACCACACCAAAAAGGCCATATTGAAGGGGGTTTGAGTTTGAATCTGAACTTGAGCTGTGTTTGTTGAGCACTTAAAGGCAGTACAGAAACTTTCTCCCAGATGTCCCCTCCCACCAGATGTCCATAAAAAAAACAGAATGGACAATACACACAGAGCATTCTAAAGCTGATGTACTATATAAAATCAATTTTTAAAAAATCAAAACTAGTGAACTTTAGAGGTTAATAGTACTCACGTTTTGTTATTGATGGTTGTGTTGATGAATATTGGTGGTGAGGTTTATAAGGGGAAAAAGCACTTGAAGATGCCCCATGAGGTGATAAAGCAGAGGGTGATGGCCCTTTTGGTGAAAATGAATAAGGGGATTGTCTATAATGGGTAAAAGAAGTCTGAGATGGACCTTGAGGAGGGACATATGCACTTACAGATGGTCCTGGAGGTACAAAAGCAGGTGGTCTACATAGGGGTAGGACATTGTAAGTTGGCCTACAAGGTGGAATGTTACTGACAGATGGTCCACAAAGTGGAAGAGGTCCATATGATGGTCTTTGTAAAGTGCTAGGTTGAGGTCCATATGATGGTCTTTGTAAAGTGCTAGGTTGAGGTCCATATGATGGTCTTTGTAAAGTGGTAGGTTGAGGTCCATACAATGGTCTTTGTAAAGTGGTAGGTTGAGGTCCATACGATGGTCTTTGTAATGTGGTAGGTTGAGGTCCATACGATGGTCTTTGTAAAGTGGTCGGTTGATTCATTGTTAACTGATTGGAAGATGGGTAGTAGTACTGTTGACCTCCAGCTATAGGGTAGAACGGAGAACATGGCTGTGGATGGTATCCAGGAGGACATTGTTGAATTACATTACTGCTTTGTGTCTGTGGCAAATCTTCTGGGGGTGGTTGTTTCAATGCCTTTTTCATCTGTTTCTTTGGCAGGGCTTCCTGTTCATCCCCCAGCTGACTCATCTGGGTCTCCGACTGAGCTTTGGGTTGAGTAGATTGAGGCCGACTTTGTTTTTGGCCCTTTGACTTGCTTCTCTTTGCTGGCTTCATTTTTGCTGGCTTCATTTTGTCTGGCTTCAACTGCAAGTCTGGACTAGGCAGCTGGTCATTGGATCTATCTTCATCAAGACCAAAAGCACCTTCACTTTCACTCTCAGCTGGCTCAGAATCATAATCCTCCTCTCTGAAATATAACATCAAATTTAGATGCTAGTTTATAAGGAATCACCTTTATTTTATCAGCGTAGCCTAGATATTAATTTAGAACTGGATGATTCTATATTTATTTTCTCAAGTGTCTTCACCAGGACATAAGCTTGAGACTTTTATATTTACAGAACCTTTCACACAACTGTTATAAAAAAAATTATAAAATTTAAGTTTAAACCAAACTAGATTAAACAAAATCGTTAACTAACAATCAAATTAAAGCAAAAATTAAATGAAAAATTGTAAACAAAAAAACTGAATGTAATCTAATTGAAATATCTCAAGCTGCTTGAAACTTTAAAAAATCATTTCCAGCAGAAAAAAACAACTAATTGATGAGCTCAGGAAATTATATAAAAATCTCAGAAACACTATGGTCAAATTAATACCAACTAAAAATATTCATCAAGCTTAATTAAGAATATGTGGGTTGGATACTAAATTAAAGAAACTAGGGCAGACAGATAATGTATTTTAAAAAATTAAAGAAACTAGGGCAGACAGATAATGTATTTTAAAAAAATTAAAGAAATTAGGACAGATAATATGTATGAAAAGTACCTTAAAATTAAACAACTGACTCAAAAACTCAGGGGCTTAGTGGTGAAGTGGGCTTAGAGTAAAGTGTTTATATATCAAGCTACTTTGAAAATACCTGAATAAAAATAATCTATCATGATTTAGATAATATCACTACTCTATTTAAAAAATAAATCTAATCAAGTAGGGAACCATACACCAGTTTCACTTACCAGTATTACATTTAAAATACTATGACATATGGAGCATAATCAACAGTTAACATAATGTCCTTACTTCCATACCAACATGGCTTTAGAAAAATTAAGAGATGTGAAACTCAACTAATAGGTCTAATTGAGATTTCTTCAAACAAGATGGCATCAATCATTATAATCTAAACCCTTTGAAAAATTGTCAAAGTTTAAAGGGAACATACTTACGCTAGAACTTCTGTCTCCTCAGTATACTCTTGTCCAGTTATATAAGAATAGATTCTATTGAAAAAGTTTCTGATAAAAAAATAATAAATTTATCACTTCATTTTTAGAGTATCTATATCAATAATCCCACAAACAAGAAACTTCTGAATATTTTACAAAAACATGTAAAATAATTTTAGATCAAGCTGATATTTCTCATAGATAAATTACATATTGTGCTATAAAGTTAACAATGAAACCAGAATAAGACCAGAAAATCAGAATATTACTATAGTATTGTTAGATATGAACATTGTAAAATATGATACAAAAATTACCATAACATTGTTAAAAAAACAACAACTAAAAACTATTAAATTAGAAATATTTACACAAAAGGTAGAGTTAGCTATTTTAGTCAATATTATTAAACCCTTATACCTGACTTTGATCCACATGGGGTGGTCTTTAGTACAGCAGTAACACAAAGCTGGGAAAAAACAGAGCAGGATGAGTACCAGAAGGATGATCAAACCAATCCACTCTGCATGAGATTCACTTTCTTCTGTTAACATGATGAGAACAAATCACAACAAATCAAGGAAATGTCATAAAGAAATATTAATAATGCAACAGATGGACGATTGGGCATGGTGGCTGAGTGGTTAAGCACTTAGCTTCTGAACCAAAGGGTCTCTAGTTTGAATACCAGTGAACTTCCACCCAACTCTAATGGGTACCTGAACCCCAACTGTAATGACATTTGGGAAGAAAGGTTGGGGATGGAAGGCAGCTGGTTCTTCTGCTGGCCACATGACATCCTCGTTGACAGCTGGCCATAGAAACAGATGAGCTTTACATCATTTACCCCTATAGATCAAAAAGTCTGAAATTAGATGGACAGCAGACTGGACAGAGTAACTTTTAAAATAATATTGACATCAATAAAAAATGCCTAAACATTTACATGAATTGACGTTAAATTGCCTTTAGCAATTTTATTTTGTGCTGTCATATTTGATAAAAAATTGGGTAAAATACTATATTACTAGCTAAATTAACATATGTTTTGATATTTAGGATAAACAATTTTGTATGAAAATATGCAGGAACAGTCATATAACTGTGCACTGTGAATTGCTTTACTTATGTATCAAGCTATTTTGAAAATACTGAATGAAAATAATCTATCATGATTTGGGAAGGGGGGGGGGGACTCTTTATCTTATAAATTACAGATATAACTTTAAAAGAAAAAAAAGATAATGACAACTATAATCTACATAATTTTTAATTTGTAAAAATTTCTTGTAATAAACCCTAATGCTTTGTTTAATGTTTAAATAATCTCGTCAATATGGGAATTTCATATTCATGATAACTTTTTTCAAAGATATTTTGACTTTTGAGTCTGTGCATCTGGCTTATTATGTTTATTTTATTTCTTATAGTTCTTTTTGTTACTTAAAATAAATAGCTTTTTTATGGGTGGAAAGACATGCTCTGATTTGATTACCATTTCTGGAATTCATCTGATTCTCTTTGTAAAATTTCAGACTCTTGTGTTGATTTATTGTTTAATATTTTATGCAATCATCTTCTTCTCAACTAATACAAGTAGGTAGGTTATGTATGTACATTAGAAAAAGTAGTTGGCCCAAGACTGTTCTTTAACCCTTTAAGTGCTGAGCTGTTTTACAATGAGTACATAAACAATGGAATTACAATTCTGATGTTTAGAGGCTAAACTACCACACGCGTTTCAGGGGTTAAGGTGCATCTGAGTTTTTACTGTTGTTTGTGTTGATTAGGAATCATTTATTTTTACAAATCTATCAGGAAATCCTGAATCTATTGGTTTAAGGAACTAGTATGTATAGCTATAATGCTGTTATTGTTTATTGTCTTACTAATACAACTATTATGACATATTCTGGTTACAAAACTAAGGGAATTAGGTCCTAATAAAAATACAATGTTTTATGCAAATATCAACAGAACAATAAAACATGCACTAAAAAAATGTGCACATACCAAGGTAGTCTCTAGTTTCATTTAAAAAAATGTCATTTATGTACTAATTATTATTTTTACTATTAGTAGACTAATAACTAGGATGTTCTTTTCCCTTACAAGTTGAGCTTGTTTGCATATAAAACTCTACCTTTTGGATTCACCACTTTATAATTAGATGTAACTTTTTCAGGGTTATTATGATTCATCACTTCAATATCTTCATATTCTTCCACCTCTTCTTTTTCCCCAATTCTCCTCTTCACTCGTTTGCCTGTTTTAGACAAAGGAAATGCATCAATGGCATCTTGGAAGAAATAAATTCACTAAAATTAATTATTCAATGTGCTTGATTTTTCTTTATGCTCCCTCTTTTCACTTTAAACTACTTTCCTGTTAGCTCTTAATTTTACAAAGGCCACTTAATTAACTCTAGTCTTAAAAAACAATGTTCCACCAATTTACATTGTACTTAAAAAATAAAACCAAACAAAAACCCATTAACATTAAGATGCATTTCCTTTTTCTTCATGCAAGGCTTTATTATTATAAATATTACACAATCTCTGTAGCTACAAATGGTTTATGTGTGTAGAAGAAATCTATTTTCACATCAAAGAGTTCACCTAGAGAAGATTTATATTGAAACACCACATCAAAAAGCTTACATATATAAGCCTTATATCCAAACATTACATAAAAAAGCTTACCTATATAAGCCTTATTTTGAAACACCACATCAAAAAGCTTACCTATATAAGCCTTATATCGAAACACCACAAAGACATGAACCACAGAGAGCATGCCATCTTGACTGAGCACACAAGCATAGATGCCCTCTCCAGCATGTTCTGGGTATAGGTTGACTTTACTAACCACTTGTTTGTCTGACTCCTGTAATTAACATTTAGCCTGTTGGAATTATTTTTATGTAGTGTAGTGTTCAAAACTATAACAAATACATGTACATTCCCTAAGCCATAAAGTTGTCTAACACAAAGAAAATCTAAGAAAAAACGTGTTATCTTCATTAGAACTCAAACTTGAGCCAAGTCAATTTAACTATCATGTTCCATACAATATGTTTTATACACATTTCAATTAAATTTTTACAAAAAAGAAATATTTGTGATGTATCCTATAAGCATGGTGCTAGAATTCCAG
The DNA here is from genome assembly GCF_947242115.1 of Biomphalaria glabrata. Taxonomy (NCBI): domain Eukaryota; kingdom Metazoa; phylum Mollusca; class Gastropoda; family Planorbidae; genus Biomphalaria; species Biomphalaria glabrata. The sequence goes on along the minus strand of NC_074712.1, from coordinate 56,499,555 downwards.
CATGCAATGCAGTACATGTGCCTTCTACTCAGGGGTGAATAAACATATAATTAAAACAACTCATCCTAGAGTATTTTCTATGCTGATTACTTTCCCACTAAATTGGAGTCTCAGATCTAGCAGTGTATAACTTCTTTTATTAAGCTAGCTATGGACTTTTAATTCACTTTGAAAAAAATAAAAAAAATAAAATCAATTTATTTACCAGAAATCCCCCAACAGAAACCAATCTGGTCTCACAAAAGACTTTAATGATCACTTTACATAGTTGGACAGGATAGAAGTAAATGATGCATCTATAAAAAACAAATAACAGCCTGGCAACACTTTTAACTGTATACAAGACTTTAGCACATAACTTTTGAATTTCAAATAAAAGCTGGGAATAAAAAGAGATATTTATTATTATTTTAGATGCAAAAAAGCTCAAACCTACCACATCAATAATCTCAACTCCTGCAGCAGGAATCATGCGTCTCATGTTTTCAAACCAAACAATCCTGACATAATGAGACTTGGCAGTTCTTTCTGGTACACCACAATACAGTGTTGTGATTGTTTTCTCATTCTTGTACACCTCTGTGACATAGTCTACAAACAAGTAAACACCTCTGTGACATAGTCTACAAACAAGTATACACATCTATGATGTAGTCTACAAACAAGTATATACCTCTGTCACAGTCTACAAACATGTATACACCTCTGTCATAGACTACAAACAAAAATACACCTCCGTCACAGTCTACAAACATGTATACACCTCTGTCGTAGTCTACAAAAAAAAATACACCTCCGTCACAGTCTACAAACATGTATACACCTCTGTCATAGTCTACAAACAAAAATACACATCTGTGACATTTTAAAAACAAGTATAAACCTCTGTCATAGTCTAGAAATAACTATACAACTCTGTCATAGTCTAGAAATAACTATACAACTCTGTCATAGTCCACTAACCAAAATACTCATCTGTCGCATAGTCTTCAAACAAATATAATCCTCTGTCATTTAGTCCACAAACAAGAATACACTTTTCTCTGACTTCAAACAACAAATGTGCAGCTCTTGCACAGCATACAATAAAAATGTACTATTCATTTTTATAGTTTACAGACAATAGGTGGTTTTTAAAGTTTCCAACCTAACAATGAAATGTGTAGTTTTTCTTTAAATTAATTTTTATTTCTATACATAATCTTCTTTAGATCTATGAAAAAGAATGGACTGGTTTCTGTCTTAATATGGATTTTGGATGGGTGCCTGGTCATGCAGTATGTAAGCTGGACTGTCATTCACTTGTCTCAATGGACCAGAGTTCATACCCTGCCTGCTGCCATCTCCCATCATCCTGCAGGAGATTAGGACAAGGATGTAGATTATCTTCAACACTGAAGGAACATCTGAAACATGTAAAACAAACAAACATCCTGCTTGTTTAGCTGCTGACTGGGAAATGTGGAGGGATTTGGTTATGTGAACTGTCACAGCACCCATACGACAAAAGTCATTGGACTGATGATGAGATGTATGCACTTCTTCCAGTGATGTTCCCAACTCTCTAATGCATCCAAATAGTATTTACCATCAGCCTCCATAGTGGTTTACACAAGTGATAGCATAATCATTAGATGAAAATCTGTTAGTTTCAGAAAGATGTATTATTGTGTGGGTAATATTACTTGATACATTATTCTAATAAGAAAAATACTATATTTTTTAAAACATTACCTGAAAGGCTGTAACCTAAAGAGTTTAACATTCCATTGACATCAATAAGTGTTGCCATTTTATAAGTGACAATTAATCCATTGACTTTGAGAGTGTCTATGATTCCATGGAACATAGTTTTATTACTTGTCACATCAACAATAATGTTCCAGTCTTTCATGCCAGCACCACTGATGTACACGTTGTTTCTAGGTCTGTACTTTTCTCCTGAAGGGCACATAAGCTGTAGAGCATCTCCATCATTTAACCGTAACTGACCTTCATTCTCTCTGACCACGATTCTCAGTATGTACCAATCATCTGTCTAAAAAAAATACATTATTTCAGTTGAATCCAGTTAATTGCACTGTCAGTTAATTGCACTGTCAGTTAATCAGACTAGGCCTACAACTGAATCTGGTTAATCTGACCAGCTGATTATTAGGGCCAAAAAATCACATCCAGGTGAGGTCCAATCAACCTGATTTGACTGTATTAAAATTTTGGAAAGGTCTCTTGTTGGTTGTTATAAGCCTCTGAGGCTCACAGCAAAATGATTTGGGATTTACACCAGGCTCACTGTCATTTTTTGCTATTATTAAGGGAGGGGTTTTGACTTTGGAAGTTAATTAACCAATACTTATATAGATCTATAACAACACAAAAAAATCTTATACAAAATAGGTCTCTTACTTGAGACATGAAGTCAATTTCTTAAATTTATGTATTAAGGCTAATGGATATTTCTTGAAAAGTCTTAGACTTATTTCAAAATGGTTTTAGTTCTATCTATTGGTACCATGTAGGATGTGCTCAGCTGTATAGTTATCTATTAGAAAGAAACACCTGGACCATCTAGCAGACGTAAATGCATTAACTGCATACTTATTGGGAAAAATAATGATTATTCTATAGTGACAGTTTGTAACAAAAACTAACCATCACTATATGTAACTTGTTAATATATTGACCATAAAATGTATTATATTTGTGAACAAAAGTTTTTAACATACCTACCTTCACTTCATATCCTTTATTGCAAGTTGCATTAGAGCCACAACTTAAACAGAATTGTAGAGATGCATCGACTAAGGCTATACTGATGAAAGACTTGGGATCAAAACCTCCATTAAACATAATTAATCCTTTGGTATTGGTGATCTGAAAACTCGCAGTCAGGTGGAAAAAGTGAGTTTCATAGAAAAACAAATGAGAATAGAATCTGCCCTTGAAATTTGGATGACGCACACTTGCCTCTGTAAAAAAGAAAATGCTTTTAGCAATTTTTGCTCTAATGATAATTTAAAAGTAAGTATAAACGATTTTTGCTTTAGAAATGAAATATGACTTTTAAATGTAAAAGTAAAATTTATATACACTTCTCTCTAGAAAGATTATCATAATTATCTTTCATATTGTATCAACTAAAAAGTGTGTCAATATTTCTAAAAGAAATATAAAAAAAATTCAACATTAGTCAGATTGAATAATTAAGTGGAAAATATGAAGTGCACTTAAAAAATGTAAGAATCATTAGTGCAAGTCTTATTGTAAAATACATGTTTTTTTGCTTGTTTCAAAGTGTCAAGATCAACTACACATTGCAGTAGTTATTGACGGGCTAGACCAGGTTAAGTTGGGGGTAAATATTATATGTCGGTTAGTCTTTGAAGAGATATTTCTATAAACAAATGTGAGGGTCATTATGGAAAAACATATTAAAAAGAAAAAAAGGACCAATCCTTTGGAAAATTGATTTTAGGAGAATATAAAAAGAAAATGAGACATGATATAGAGTTCATTAGTTATTTTGATTTTTAGTAGTTGGTTAGTAGTTATTGGTCATTGTTAACAGTGCTTGGTTTAATATTGATCATTATGTCATTCAAACTACCCTAATACTTACATGATTTATACAAGTGATTATTGTTTGATATGAAGTTTTGTTCTTAATTGTAATATTTATTTATTTGATTGAGTTTGAAGATATTAAACTCCAATCAAGTCAATTTCAACACTGGGTTTATCTACTTTGTAACTGTGAATCTTCTAATGTACGCATGAATTGAACAACAGTTACAACTTGAATAATAAACATTGCAACTCTCAAATTAAAATAAAAAATACAAAGATACTGATTTTCAAGGGTGAGCATCTTTTATTTAAACTTTGTTTTTTATGTACAGTTCTGTTTCTGTCTTAACCACAAGAAGACCAAGTTTAGTCTTAGAACGTTAAAATGTTCAATATTGTTGTAAACCTGCTATATTACCCTGATTAACATTTTATAATCATGCATCTCTTACCAATTTTACGCAGAGTTGTCAAAATTAAGTCAATATTATCTAGTGAGAAATATTTATGTTGATGGACAAACATGGCATTGTGTAGAAGGAAAGAAAAACAACAAATTGGACTGTTAAAGTTATATGTTGCAGGGATTGATTGAAGATAGTTTTCTTTATCATTTACATGAATGACTGGATTTAATTGTTATTTTCATGTGATTTTTATTTTCATTGAACTAATATAGTGGATTGCATATCATGTAAATATATCACAAAAATAACAGTCTGTGAGCATTCTAGAATGTAATAATATAGATCATTTTATAAATAATGTATAGTAAAAGTTGTACTGTTATGACCATGAATGTTTCATTTAAATACATAGTTACCATAGTTTCATCAATTGTTTGTAGTGACATACAAAATTAAATCAATATTATTTATTTTGCTTTACATGATTTACAGAATGAGAACAAAGAAAAAAAATGATTGATAAATCACAATTTAATTGTGGCTTCAAATTCTAATTAAATCTCATCTTAAGAACCATGAGATATAATACTGTGATCTACTTACAATGGTTCATCCCCGTAAAAAAATCAAATATAAAAAAATAGTAAATCTCAAAAAAACATCATAACTCACTCATTTGTATTTTCTTGACATTGTGTATCACAATAGGAACTGAGTGGTCTGACCAGCTTTTAGTACTGAACATTAACAAAATCTTAAAATTTCTACGCAGTGCTCCCATCTTGCCTTTAAAACCTGTTAGAAAATGTAAGTCAGTTATATACATTTCATTTGCACAATGATCAGTTTAAAAAGACATCTATTGATATTAAAAAAAAAAAGTACCCTTTTCAGACATCGAGATCTATAGGGCAGATGATTTCAAATTCAGCTGTTTCTATGATCAATGGTTAATGAAGGTGTCATGTAGCCAACACAATAACTAACTACTATACCTCCCTCAAATAATCTCAGGTTAGAGTTGTGTAGTCTCAGGGGAATCATAAAATCAAAAAATTAAAAATATCAGTCCTCATAGAGATTCAAACCTGAAAACTCTTGATTCAGAAGCCACTCGGCCACCACCAATCCCCATCATCTATTGATATTTATTAATAAAAAGAGATCGGCTAACTGCATACTAAACATATATTTCTTATATAAGATACCAATGAAAAGCATTCCCAAATAGGATAAAAATATTTAATACTAGATTTGTTCACAGTAAATACTTAACATCGGTTTGAAACCTGTTACTGCCAATAGTTAGCTGACCATCAAAGTTGAAGGTGTGAGGGTTGCCAGGTGAAAATGGTTTCTCTTCCTTGTAATCATCATCTACTCTCATCTCAGCCCAACTCTCAGTAACTATCACCAAAATATCTTGCCACTGCTCAAGCTGGAAGGAAAGAGTTAAACATATATACGTTGATCAACATTAACAAACTAGGATCAATAAATCAACTTTTATTTTTACTTCATAAGGCAAACAAAAAGAATACTTTGCTAAAACATTTCATATAATAAGGGAGATAATCAGCAAAAAGAATACTTTACTAAAACATTTCATATAATAAGGGAGATAATCAGCAACAAAAAAAAAAAGAATACTTTGCTAAAACATTTCATACAATAAGGGAGATAATCATCAAAAAAAAAAAAAAAGAATACTGCTAAAACATTTCATATAATAAGGGAGACAACCCTGATTGTACTGTTACATGAGGCAATGCAACACAGAAACGATTACTGCATTTTACAAAACAAACCAAGAGGCATGGGCTACATCATTTTACAAACAAACAGAATAATAAGAAATAGAAACTTCCTTTATACATTTCCTGAATTAGAGAAAAAGCAACCAATGTCAAGAGTCAACTAATTAAAGTCTTTAAAATCAATATTGTAGCATCAAGATGCATAAGGTGTGTGATTATAGAGTCATTATAGATCTACTCATCCACAAGGACAAGAAGGAGGACAAAGCCTGACAAAGGAGGACAAAAAAAAAAAGCACAAGTAAACTAAAAAAAATCAGGCCTACAATGTATTTAATAAAATATGGTGGATGAAATGACTTTTTGCAGTAGGTCATCATTCCAACAAATCTATTTGTGAAATTTCATGGATATTTCATTCAATTAATTCTCTGAGATGAATGCTTAACACTCAAGCTAGCCAGAGTTTATTTTTCTATTATTTGCACTGTATGTTAATCAACAGAAACCCTCTTTCATTGTTAGCTTTATGCTTGGCAAAGCAAATGAAAAATTTAAAATGGTACAAGGGGATCCCAGAAAAAACCTGAAATATATTTTTATATAACACTAACTGACCTCAGACCTAATTTAAGGTATTAATTCTTAGAGGTCCTAGTAAGGCAAATCTTGATTCCATACACCCAAGACCAGGGGCAGACTGGGTATCAAAATCAGCCTTATGTCACTTTTTAATCGCTATGTGTGAAGACCCTAAAAGGATGAAGCCCCCAAGTAGCACAGTCTACGGATGTAGGCTATAACCAAAAATGTGTTAAGATTGAATTTGTACTACACTGTTTTTTTTAAAACATGATGATCAAAATATCACTTTTATAAGAATGTTATAAAACTTTTAAAAAATTTCATAATGCATTCATTTCCAGAATGCCCATATAGCCAGTCCACTCCTGCCCAAAACGCTAATTAATTTGATTTGTTTGGAAACACTTAGTCATTACATGCAAACCACATGGTTTTCATTGACAGCTTTTAAAAAGAAGCCTACCAAGCCATCACTCAACGAGAATGCTGCTGCTGTTGATAAATAGGACTAACTTAGTATCAGTATGATAGCACTGATGTCTAAACTTAAACTTAATGTATTAACTAACTAGTTTTCACCTCACCACTAAGATATTTGAGTAGGATAGTTTCAATGTTTCTTTCTCTCTTTTATTTTTCACCTCCAGATGCAGGAATCCATTAATCAAGACCAACATGATACTACACTCACAGTCAGTGAGTTTTTTTTTACAGCCTCTGTTCTAGACATAGGAAAAAAAAACACCAGTACAACAACAATTAAATAGCATGACTGCAGTAATGAGTGACCCCCCCCCCCCCCCCCCCCCCCCAAAAAAAAAAAAAAAAAAAAAAAGAAAAAAAAAAACAACCCCCAACTAGATGAGGTGATAGTAACATTCAGTCCTAAATAACTACCTAGAAAAATGGCATAGAAAAGATAAGGTCAAGCTACAGAACTACCTTGAAATAAGTCAACAAAAATTTAGTTGTGAGTTGTGCACAATGTGCATATATGTTTTGTATTATTATTATAGTTTAATAAACTCATTTATTGACTCAGTTGTGATGTTTAAGTTTATACAAATAAGACAGTTAAGTGTGTTTAGCCCTTCTAACATATTGATATGCCTGTATAACCTCCCCTAAACAGGCAATCTTTTGTCTTATCTTATGCATTGCAGACATTCCTTCAAAGAAGAAAAATCATGTCCTCTGCTATATATGTGTCAATCTAGTCATGCATGTTCATCAGAGATTTAAACTATAAGTCTTTGGTTTTCCTGGCTGATTCAGGGATGAAAGAGCACTTATAAGAATTTGTCCTAGCATATGGAATAAGAAATGTGCCTTTATTTTTGTGTCTTTCTGAGTATTTCATTTGGTTGCATTTTAGTATTTGTAAATTACAGTTCAATGTTTTATGCTTTATTTATACTTTACTTTTTATACAGCTGTCCTGAAGTGATTTTAAGTTTTAATTATTTTACTAATGGTGATACTCAAATGTGAATATTCACTTGTTATAAATATTATCGCTGTTGTTTGTATCTGTTCTAATTTCTTTATGTTTTCTTGTGTTGATGGATTATAAACAGAGGATGCATATTCTAATATTGGTTTAACCAAGATTAAATAGCATTTCAGTCGTATGTTCTTGTTTGATTGTCAAAAATGTCTCTAAGTAAACTCTACTGTTTGATTGATTAATTATTTCATCAATATGAGTGGTGTTCGCGTTATTACACCTAGATATTTTGAGTTTGTGTAACTGGTATACCATGAATAAAATAAGTAGATTTTTTGTTTTAGTTTTTTTGTTACTCTAAATAACTGGGTTTTTTTCTGGGTGGAAACTCATGCTCCAATTTGGTTTCCATTTCTGTATTCCTCAAATTCTCTTTGTAAAATTTCAGTATCTTGTATTGTTTTTATTGTTCTATTATTATTATTATTATACAATCATCTGCAAATAATTTTCACTTTTAATCATGAACTAAAACAATCTGGTAGCCATGGTAGGTTATTTATGTAAATTTGAAACAGCAGTGGACCTGAGATTGTTCCTTGGGGTACAGCTGAATTTACTGTTATTCATGGTGTTGATTTCTTTTTTAAAGCCATTAATAACTACAGTTTGTATTCTCCTTATCAGGAAATCCTGAATCCATTGGAATTAGAATCCAATAACCTTTTAATAAAAGCTGATCTGTGAAAATATTTTGTATTGGTTATATTGAATTAAAAGTCCATTGCTACAGATCTAACTTTTCTATTTGAAAAAAAAAATGTTACCTAATAGTACATTAGAATAAAATTAAGCAAAAACAAAATTTAATTAAAAACATATATATGGGTATTATTGTATGTTTATTCTTACATGATGAAATATAGTTCCATTAAGTGCAGCTGGCTTGAGGCGTAGGAATACCATGAACAATCCAGTTACTTTGCCTATGTCAGAATATGTCAGGAAACCATTGCCCTCAAGCTTTATCCCATAGTCATCTTCATCTTATGAAATGTAGCAAAAGTTAGTATTACAAAACAAATAAACTAATAGTTTAGTGTTGTTTTTTCAGCTGTAAACTGTTAGGTTAAGTCATGAACATTTATTTTTATAAGAGATTTAGTACTTTTGACCATTACAATTAGATCTCTCTCTTTCTATTATCTATTTTCTATTATCTATTTTTAAGTAAACATAAATACTAATAAATGCCTACCTAGACAAGGTCCAGCAAAGCAGGTCTGCAATTCAGAACCTTCACCTTCGCAGGGAGCCCCGCCCCAATTAGGAGCTGGGTCTGTACATGTCCTGTCTCTCACTCTGTTTCCCAAACCACAAGCTTCTGAGCATGGGGCCCAGCCTCCCCATGCAGCCCAGAGTCCGTTCTCTGAAAGAAATTGTGAGTCGTTTTTTTACTTTTGACCTCTGAACAGGATTGTTGACAATCCCTGGATCAGAATAGTTTCTGTAGCAATCATTGGTGCTCAAGTGCATTTTTAAGTGACAGTTTTTAAAAATATGTTTTAAAAGCAATTTTCTTAATATAGATCTAAGTCTAAGTTAAAAAACAAACAAACAATATAAAATGGAACTGTAAGACTGTAGTGCAGTTGAGTTATTTATTTTCTGTGTGTATTCAGCGTGTCGGAAGGTCATGTCCGTTTTGTGTCCACGCATTGTAGGCTACACAAGCAATCACTCCAGTTGAGGTATTTTAAATGAATGTACCAATAAAAAAGAACTCAACTATCTAGAAAAAAACCCACAACAAATTACATAAAAAAACAACACAGTTTTGTTTGAATGGGTTTTAAAAATCTTTTTTTTAACGGTCTGGTATAGATGCATTCGACCGAGAGCAAAGCGACACTATTACAGATATGTTGTTGAATTATATATGCTTCAACAAAGCTACGATGTTCACTGTTACCATTCATGTCTGGTTAAAAAAAAATTGTTCCAATAATGGAAAATGGTAGTCTATAAGAGTTTAGCTTACCTACTGAAACCTGTCACGATTCTCTGCTGAAAATACAGCTCATACGTGTACGGTGCCCACTACAAATGCCGGAGATTTTTATGCCCTACTCTGTCGCTGTCTGTCTGGGTGGATTCTTTTACACGTTTTTATATTCTGATGCAGGGCCGGATTTAAGTTTGTGGAAGCCCAGGGGCAAGATTTGTTTGGGGGGGTGGGGGGGCTAAAGTCCTGGCCTTGGTAGTGCACTGCTGGAGCTGTACCGGTATTTACATAATCCGAGCATGCTACAACTACAAGCGGAGACTTCACATTATTGCGACACGACGTAAGATTTATAGTGTTAAAGTTAATATTTGTTTGATATTTTAGGATTTTGGCACATCGGCACAATTCAGGCCATGTCGTACCCACAATCCCTCAAGGGCTAATCCCCCTTCATATCCAAAGAGCTAAAGTCTACACAGTCAAGTCACTAACAACAAGGTCTACTCACAGTTTAGATATCTTATATACTATATAGTAACAATTTATTAATTCATTAAACATCTTTTGCATATATTAGATTTTCACTTTCTCTCTGCCCTATCACAAATCAAACCCTCGAAGACAACCTCCCGGGCAAAGCCCAGTACCTTCAAAGGGTCGACACTATCGAACAGTGTTTTAAAGTTATGTGCTCTAAAATATTTACCCCTAATATCCTGGTATCTGGGGAAGTTAAAAAGGAGAAACAAATACTTTAAAATTCTCACCAGTCGAAATATTTTTTCAGTTTTGTGGAGGCCCCTTTCTAATAGAGTCTCCTGGGGCTGTAGCCCCTCATGCCCTCCCTTAAATCTGGCCCTGTTATTATGTAGGCCTACAAATTCTGCCAATGATAAAGTCAAGACCTTTATTAGAAAGAACATAAATGTTACCAGGACAAGGCTGTGGGTTGCAGAGTTTGACTTGTTCATCAACATAATCACGGCCCGAAGCGCCAGACACTCTATATTCCCTTTTACGTACACCTCCATTACAGGAAAGACTACAAGCTGTCCATAGTGACCAAGAATAACCGATGTTTTGAGTGGCTTGATGAATAAAAAAAAAAGACAAAATTATTTAAAAAAACAAAAAAACTTTATATGTAAGCTTTAATCATGATTTATTGATTGAAATACATTTATCTTATCTGTATGGCCAATTAAGGGAAGGAAAGCGCTCACAAGGTTGACAAAGAAAACGCTTGAGGGACACCCTCAAAGCTTCTCTGAAAGCCTTCAACATTGACCAGCCACTAGGGAGACAAGCACATGACAGAGCATCATGGCGTCGCGCTGTGAAAACTGGCGCACAAATTGCAGAGGACAAGAGAACAGCGCTGGCAGAAGAAAAGCGTCAGAGAAAATAAAAAGTAAGGCCAGTGACCACTAGCTCCAGCTGGAATAACCTGCCCAGTTTGTAGCAGAACATTCCGGGCACACAGCCACATGAGGAGACACAAAACCCGAGAGCAAAGCCCTCAGCCCCCATGGATGATATAAGTGGTCATCATCGAACCACGATGGACGACCTATACAATCTTAGGCAAGGCCGGATTTAAGGGATTACAGGCGGGGCTTGCACAAAAAAGTGTCCTCCACAAAAGAGATAAAAATATATCCGAATTAAATTAAATATTTTTTCAAAGAAGGAAAATTAGATTAAATTTACAAGTACTTTCTTTCTTCTAAAATACGGGCATGTTTTTAGATATAAGTATTATTACAAATAAGTGGATTTTGATTCAAGCTTTCGAAAAAATGAAGGGGTCTCCAGAAATATTCTGCCCCTCAGCCTCCGCATACTTAAATCCGGCAGTGATCTTAGACATAGGCCCAGAGATAACTGTATAATAGATACATATATGTCTGATCATGGTCTGATGTTATGGTTTCGCTCTCAGTCACCCAAAAACTAGTGGACCAATCCTCAGCCACTACATTATCTTGTTGCTACATTTGTGTGACTATGTGCTAACACCTCTAGTGGACCAATCCTCAGCCACTACATTATCTTGTTGCTACATTTGTGTGACTATGTGCGAACACCTCTAGTGGACCAATCCTCAGCCACTACATTATCTTGTTGCTACATTTGTGTGACTATGTGCGAACACCTCTAGTGAACCAATCCTCAGCCACTACATTATCTTGTTGCTACATTTGTGTGACTATGTGCTAACACCTCTAGTGGACCCACCCTCAAACTCTACATTATATTGTTGCTACATTTGTGTGACTATGTGCTAACACATCTAGTGGACCTACCCTCAACCTCTACATTATCTTGTTGCTACATTTGTGTGACTATGTGCTAACATCTCTACATTATCTATTTGCTGAATATGTGCTAACAATGTCCCTTGTATCTCTCCGTATACTCACATAAACAAATTCCCAAATTGCAGTCTTTGGTTTCTTTATTGGTACCAGGACAAGTGCCACCAAATGCTGGTAGAGGACTATCACACTGTCTGTATCTCTCAGAAAATCCTTTGTTGCAGGTCTCAGAGCAGGGCTGCCAGATTCCCCACGCTCCCCAGCCACCTTGAACTGTTGAAGAATTTTAGAGTGCTGTAGTTTTGGACTTGGAAGGTTGGACTGGAATAAAAAGTTGTGTGTTTTATTGCGTACTGAAATGTAAATCATGTTTTGTTTTAAAATTATTTTTGTATAAACGCATCATTAATGCTATAGCGTACTCAGAGCGCTTTGGTTCAATCTCCTTTGTGGACTAGTCTGTGTGTGTTAGTGGGGGGGGGGGGGGGTAAAGGTTTCCATGCTGTCTTAGGGCGCTCAGCAAACACAACTCTGCTGAGTCTGGATTTGAACTCGTCCCCTTGATAGGCAGCCAAGCGGTTTTTTCCCACTCTGTCACCCAACCATTAGTATTATATTGTGTTGGTGAAATGGAAGTTGTGTTTTAGATACTCTACCTCAATTTACCTGGGCAGGGATCAATATTACACAACTGGGTGGGCTTGATCTCGCCCCTACACACTATCGTTTTATCTTTGCAGCTTCTGACTCGAGTGCGACTTCCTCCTCCACAGGAGGCACTGCATGCTGACCACAATGTCCACGTTGTGTATGTATTCTCCAGGTCTGGGTTCAATTCAAAGTTATATGGGTCATCCTGTTCTACTTTCACCTGTGCAGACAGTAAGTTAGAGAACCCTTATCAAAGCGATACAGCTGATGAGATGATATTGTTAACTCTGCTTTTCTTGGAATGTATTTATTTTATTAATTTATTTTCAAGTTGCTGTATTCTTTTTTAAAAGGAAAATGGTGAAGACGATGTTCCTTTTTATGGGTGCAAATAAAATACAGTTGTTGTGTTGTTTGTTTGTTGTTTGTTTGTTGTTTGTTTCCTCAACATATTGTTATAATGAAATAGATACTTTAATTTACTTTTACAAATAAAAAAAAATTCAAAAAAAAATTTAAGTTCCTCTTTCAGACCTTAAGATCTATGATGCAGATGATGTAAAGGGTCAACTATTTCTGTGGCCCACGATTAACGAGTGTGTCATGTGGCCAGCACAACGACCGACCGCAAATACTTTCCTCCCACTAACGTCAAATACGCAATAGAGATGGTCGGACTCATAGGCCCCCTAAAGATCCCGAAATTAAAAATCTCTGTCTTCTCTAGGATTCGAACCCGGGACCCCTCGGTTCGGAAGCAAAGTGTTATACCACTCCTCAATACTTTAATTTACAATAAAATAACGATAGGGTATAGTCTTACTGAAAGATAAGGCTAATAGTAAACAAAAAAGTAATAAATTAGAATATAAAGAATATAAAATAAACTAGTTTGCTTGCCTCACGAGACACACGCGGTCTTCGCGCACCCAAATATGTCTTGTTTATAGCTGATATATTGTCATTATTTCCAAATGAAGGTTGACCCTCTTTTGTGTTACACTCTTTGATTTTTGTGGAAGTAAAAATTGCAGTTTTGACTTCAAGGCTTTCATTTAATTGTATCGTTCTAGAAAGACTTTCGTTGAGAACTTCAGTTGGTAAACACCTGGCAGTGTCCGAAATGTTCTTGGCTTTCCTTGTGGACAGGTTGGTTTTAAATTGTATGCTTAATTTTTTAACCAATTTGGAATCCACAGAGGGCAGCAGTACTTTGGATACATTGAAATAATTTGATGGGCTTCGAGATAAAGAGAATTTAGATCTATCTTTGGGAAGTGCAAAAGCCAAAGAACTGAAATTATGCCACGATCGTCTTTTTCTTTGTTGACTTTCTTCCTCATTGTCTGCAAAATAAATCACAACAATGTATTATTTTTGTTTATCTAATAGGAAGAACCACAAAATCATTGGCATATATCTCAATTCTGCACGAGTAAGCTCCCTTATTTCGATTTAAAACAAATGTAACTAATTATCACTAGATGATTAACCAATTTTTTTTTAATTCATGTATTTTCATTGACTATGAATAATTATGCCAAATTTTAACTTGATCTCAGAATGGGAAGTGGGAAACAAAATACACTTTAGAAACGTAATTATGGAAATAACTCCATATATATAGCCCCAGATCTAAATAAGTAGTATGTATTTCTGTTGTTCGATACTAGAAAAATAAATAAATTACCAATAAAAGCAAATTAATCGCTCTATAAGATGTAATAAGGTAGTAGGCCTATTGTCTTTAAAACAATCTTTTAATCTTTTAAAATTTTCTTGTTATAATTCTTTTAATCAGTTTGCAAATTCATCAGCTAAAAAATATGTTTCATTTTTGTTTAAATATCCTACATAGTTATTAAGAGTAAAATACTCGCTATTACGAAACATTCATCAGCTTTCTAAAGGAGGAACGGCACACAAAAACAACAGCAGTTTTCCCTATAGCGCCACTAAAACACAATTACAAACTAAACAAATAAAATAAGCCAACCGTTTTCTTTCGGTACTTGGATGCACATGCTGCCGTCACAGGCTGTTGTCTGTAGTCTTATACCGAGGCAACTCTCACCGCCGCTTGGGTTGGGAGAATCGCATTGACGGAAACGCGTCTTACGACCAACGCCACATTCCGCGGAACATTCGGTCCATGGTTGCCACTGGCCCCAGCCTCCAGTTTCTGGTCAAGAAAAGACAAATCTTCGTATAATATTGCATGAAAAAATCTTTGCATCTTCTTGACAGCATCTTATTGTAGGGAGCTTTTTTTTTTTTTTTTTTTTTTTGAAAGAGAGTAAAGATTTGTAGTCTTTTTGTACAGCTCTTCCTAATACCTGGTAACTCTTAACGGGTATTTAAAAAAACCGAATCATGACGTCTTGACGTAATGATCATTTTAGCGCAGCCTTTAGATAAGATAAGATAAGATAACTTTTATTTATCCAATCAAATGGAAATTCGGTTTGACTACAATTGACAACCTCAGCGTAACTACTGTACAATAACAATATAGATGCACATACGAACGACATTCACACACGAAAAACACATACACATAACCAGCGCTTTATATATAGACTTCTATGAACTTCTCGATGACGACAGAATGTTAATTTTTAATGTTGGTCATCCAGGGTCTATTATTACTGAATGTTTTAATTTTCTTCTTTGGTACAATCATGTTTTCACAGAACTGGATGTACGAATTAACAGTTGTGGTACGTTCATCTGTCTGGGCAGTTAATTACAAACATGCCCCAATCTGTTTGCTCCAGACAACTTTGTAGCTGTACAACGCGCGTCGTCGTCTGACTATCACTGGATGGACTGTGCTACGGGTTTTGTTGTTTTTAAAACCGGTTTGTAAGTGGGTGTAAGATGGATCATTGTGTGGTCCGACTCTCCGAGGGGAAATAACGATCGAGATGTGTAGGCCATTTTAATGTTGCTATAACACCTGTCCAAGGCTTTAGACTCTTTAAGGCTCTTTTTTTTTAGGCAAGAGTGGATGGGGAATGTGTAGTTTATAAACAAGAGTATGGCGCGAATATAAAATGTTTATTTAAAAAATTTGTGTATAGCCCAATCGTTCTCTTTTTCCATTTCTTACTTTATCTTTAGCTCCCACATTAGATCCTTATAGCCCCATTAGATCGATATAACCTCACATTAGATCTATATAGCCCCACATTTTCCTTGATCTGAATCTCTTCTTTTTTATTCTGATTACAAAGTTTATATCAACTCACTCTGTCTGTCTGCCTGTCTGTCTGGTCAAAAGCTTGTAAACGTTACTTCACACACACACCCAATCTCGGATTAAGCTGAAATTTTGCACAATTATAATATTTATCTGCCAACACAAGAATCAATAAGAAAAATTAACCAATTAGTTAATTCACTTTTGGTAATTAATTATTTTGTTTAGCATCTTGAACAAGGGAAAAAATAAACAGTAATTGACTGATGTGGTGGTATAAGTTGAATTAGTCCCCTTGAAAACACTTGAACCCTAAGTGTACATTTCTTATGCATTTAAAAACCGATCATGTAAACATTCACAAATACCCCTTTCTTCCCTCCCCCTTTCCCAATTGGTCCAGACAAGTGATAGAATCATATCTCATTGAGAAAGCTAAAAGCTAAACAAAAACAATTGGTAAAAATATTTCTACTCGCACAGATTTATTCTATTGTTCTTTCCATTGGCATATGAAATAAATTACATGACTAATCCAAACAAATTAATAAAATTACACTTAATATAAGCTTTTTAAAAAAATGTTTAAAGTATTTTTTAAGTTGTTTTTTTGTGTGTTAATATTTGAATTTATGAATGAAAGTTTTTCTGAATTTGATTTCTTGTTGTGCTTTATTCTATTCAAATCAAGTAGGATTATATAAGGACACGAAACCGCTAAAGTTGAGCATTACAACTGGAATATAATTCAACAGCTTGAATTTTCACATATCTATGGTTTAAGAATAAAATAAAAATCTCACTCTTTCCGCCAAGATTCGAATATAAAACCAGACAGACAACAGAATGGTCTCTTGACCAACACCATCCTAGAATGTAAGAACGAGACACTCACGTGGGCATTCTCCCCCATAGCATGGTATCGCCATAGTGATCTGCTCAACTTTTTGACCGCCGACCATACATGGTTTGTCAGCCTTGATGCAGAATTTGGTTGACTCTTTGACTCCATAAGCACCACAGCTGACAGAACAAGGAGAAAAGGTGGACCAGTCAGACATATCCACACCCTTGGCCGCTAAAAGCATTGTCAAGAAAAAGGCCTAGTTAAAAATATTTGTTCGATTGAGGTGATTGGATGTACAAATGTTTGATACCTAGATATTTAGACAATGTCGTAAGCATACATCCCATTACTGTCACTGTGATGCAATATTCCTTCTTGCTGAATAAAACAAAAAATGAACTCTGAGCGGGAGGAATGGTGAACTTTGTGACAACATAATAATAATAATAATAATTTTATTTATAAAGCGCTGTTAACAAACAAAATGTAGGCTCAAGGCGCTGTAACAACATTACAAACAAAAACACGAGAGCTAAAGTGACAGTTAATCTAAAAAAGTTTTAAACAGATAGGTCTTAATGTTCTTCTTAAAAGTGGTGTAGCATGTTGTCTGTCTGAGATCAATGGGGAGTGAGTTCCAAACCTTTGGTCCGTGAACTGAAAAAGCACGCAGACCGTAGCTTTTGAGGGAGAAACGTGGCACTACTAAAAGCGTTGAGTCCATTGAGCGCAGGGCTCTCTGGGGGACATATGGAGTAATCAGTTCGCTAAGGTACAAGGGCATCTCATTGTTATATATACACTGATGACAAAGTGTGGCGACCTTGTAATCGATTCTCGCTTTCAGTGCGCAAGAGCGTAGTAGCAGAATCTTGTCTAGTTTTTCTAAGGACTATTCGAGCGGCGTTGTTCTGTATACGTTGCAGCTTGGCTATTTTGTCATCAGGTATACCTGCTAGCACGGCGTTGCAGTAGTCAAGGCGGGAGAGTATGAATGCCACAGCTAGCGTTTTTGTTGACTCTGTTGTTAAATATGGTCGGATCTGGCCTAATCTGCGCAGCTGCAGATAAAGACCTTTGCAGAGCTGACTTATGTGTGGGTCGAAAGATAGTGTTGAGTCGAAGAAAACTCCAAGATTCCGCACTACATGGACAAAAGGAACATGGGAGTTCGTGATAAAGAGAGAATCTGTGCTTTCAACTTTTGAGACATTGTTCCTAGTGCCAATCTTAATTATTTCTGTCTTGTCTTCGTTCATCTTGAGTTTATTTTCAACCATCCAATCGCTCACCCTTGCAACGGTACTGCTGATTTTCTCTGCCAGATGCGACACCTCTGAGGGTACTGATGAATCGTATTACTGTGAGTCATCGGCAAAGAAATGGTATAAGATGCCGGTTGGCCGTATGACACCGCTGAGTGGATATGTGTACATAGTGAACAGTACTGGGCCTAGAACTGATCCTTGGGGTACTCCGTACTTCAAAAGTAAGCTTGTTGATTCCGTCCCGCTAACAACGACACTTTGGGTGCGTTCCGTCAGGTAGGATCCAAGCCACTTTAGGACGACTCCTGCTAAACCAAAAGTTGCAGAGAATCTGGCCATCATAATTTCATGGTCTAGCGTATCAAAGGCTGCGGACAAGTCCAGCATGGAAAGAATTGATATGTGGCCTTTGTCGGAATTGTGAAGTAAGTCGTTTAGTACCCTGACCACTGCTGTCTCTGTGCAACGGCACTTCCTATATGCAGATTGAAATTCTTCCAAGAAACAGTACTGTTCAAGATAAGAAAGAATTTGCGCTAACGCGATGCGCTCCAGAAGCTTTGACAGGAAGGGAAGATTTGATACCGGGCGATAGTTTTTTAGACATTCCGGGTCAAGACTGGATTTCTTTAATAAGGGCCTGACAAGTGCATGCTTAAATTGCTGTGGTACAATGCCTGAAGTCAGTGAAGAGTTCACAATGTTAGTAATTGTAGGTACAAGCTCATCTAAACATTCAAGGAGCAAGGAAGTTGGAATAGGATCAAGGTCACATGACTTATTTGGCATCTTTAAAATAGTACTTTTGACATAATATTCAGATACACGCTGAAACTCGCAAAAAGGAGTATTTTGAAAAATTGGAGAGTGGTCAAGCTGTGATGAGAGGGATGGAATGTCATTTCTAATCTGCTCAATCTTCCCAATGAAGAATCTATTGAAGGAATCAGGAAGTTCAGATACTGGGATAGATGACGGCAAACGTTCGTTATTTGCTCCCCCTAACATTTCAGCGGTGATCCTAAATAGCTCCTTTGAAGAATCAGAAGTTTCGATTTTTTGTCGAATATGACTAGCTTTTGCGTCTCTAATCATACGGTTAACCTTGTTTTTTTCTAGTATGTATATTTGTCGATGTATCGTCAGACCTGTCTTTTGAAATGTACGTTCGGCACGTCGGCGAATAAGTTTGGCAGTCTTTATGTCTTCCGTCAACCAGGGTGCAGATGGCCTAACTGAGACTGTACGAGTGACAAGAGGTGCATGAGGTACTTTTTCAAGCAAGAATTGTAATTGCTGAGAACGTTTGTGTTGCTCACATCCATTTTGAAGGAGGCAATATCTATGGCTTTAAGTTTACAGGAAGTCACGTTTTTCTTTGGCTTTTTTGCTTTTGATAGGCGCATTTCAAAGTGTACGAGAAAATGATCTGACAAGCGCGGTCTGAGACATTGAGTTTGGCTATAAGCTCACTTGCATTTGTAACAATCCAGTCAAGAGTATGGCCTTTGACGTGTGTCGGAACATTTATCAGTTGGTCTAAGTTGCGATCCTTTAGCGCATTTTTCAGCGACATCGCGTATGTCTCATTTTCACTGTCAAAATGCAAGTTCACATCGCCTATGACAAATAGATCTTTTGTTGATATGTGACTGTCAAGGAGGTCTTGAAATTCTTCGATGAAAACTTTTATTGTCAATCTCTTGCTTGGTGGTGGGCGGTACAGGAAAATAAAAGTCAGTGTTCTACTGTAGTGGGAAAGGCGAAACTCGCACATCTCAAAGGTGGTGTACGTTGAGCTGTCAGGTCTTATTGTTACATACTTGGCTAGACTATCTCTGTACAGTATTGCTAGACCCCCTCCGCTGCCTGTTTTTCGAGGTAGACTCTTTAAAATAAAGCCTGGTGGCGTTAGCTCAGTGGTTCTTGGCTCATCACCAACTTCTTTAAACCATGTCTCACTAAGGAAAGCGATGTCGTAGCTATCATCAGTGTAGGTGTCTGCAAGCTCAAGAGCTTTGTTACTGCATGACTGGGCGTTTAGGTGCATTATTTTAAGCAGACTGGAGGATATAGTCACCAGAGGCGTAGCACATTTTGAAGACATCGGAGGAGTAATATCCCGAATTATAGGTTTTTGATGGGGACATCTGACCTCTGTTGTGTGAGGAGCAATAGGGGTGGGGTGGTTAATAAAACAGTTTAGTAGGGAACTGCTGAACTCTTTCGTAGAAGAAATGACAGGGGTAGGGGTGGGGTTAACAACACAGTTAAGAGTCCTGGAAACAGTGTGACATGTATCTGTTGAGTTGAATTGCGATAGGTTATACCATAGGCGAATAACATCAAAGGTTGCAGTGATGTTGACGCTCGTTGACTTGTAGCACCAAACTGCTGGTAGACAACTAAACCGCTGTAGCCGTATTATATTTTAACTTTAAAACTTGAACTAACTTGAGTAACTTCTTTGTGAACAAAACTAAATAAAACTTTTACAACTATATAAACAAAAAAAAAACACCCTGAGATGAAATGAAAATAAATGTAATAGATTATAGTAATAATATAAAATGGTATTCTGAACAAAATCTAACTCACTACAAAAACACGTCTTTTCAGTCTGGCTATCTGGAGTCGTCTTTCGCTGACGACGATGCCGTTTATCTTGCATCATTCACAACCAATCGCTAACCTCTTCCCATCGTCACCATAGAAACACACACACAGACACTCCATAACACGCAGCTAGGATGTCAGGGTCAGGAAGGCTATTTGCCCCCCCCCCCTTTCCCCTTTAGAAATGAGTACATAATCCATATTTGAAATGTCACCAGCAAAAGCAATGCAATACGTATTAGTAAACAGTGGCTTAACGAGCAACCATTCTGTAGTGACTAAAATATAGGATACTTTCTGTTGTGTTTGGATTCCCGTTTTGGCGCCCTGTTTCGCTCACCCCACCGCCTGCTCTCGGTACGCCACTGCTACCACCACTCGACGTCCAATGTCCAAATGAGAAATTAAAGTTTTAATGACCACAAACCCTAGAACATTATTGTCTTATTCATTTTTTCTTTAACATTACTCGTTGAGCCCTAATGAATAAAGTATTAAATATAAAAAGCAGATTGATAACTACATTATTGACATTAGGACAACATAATTTACGTACAGCAATTCTTCCCTAAACAGCTGGTTTCCTGGAACCATTCGCCTTGGCAGGGAATTCCCCCGTTTCTAGTCACCGGTTTGTCGCACTTCCTGGAACGAAACCGTTCGCCTACGCCGCACTTGGCGCTGCACCGGGTGTACTCCTGCCATTCTCCCCAGCCCCCATTCACTGGACAGGCACTGCCGTACTTCACACAGTTTATACTTGACCAATATTTGTCCTTGAAATAAATATATGAAATGGAAAAAACACAACAATTAAAAGCTATAATGTATAAATTGACGGCATCACACGAAGGTATTTTTACCATAAATGCCAACACACTAGAATGTCATTAGTTGATGTCATTGGTGAGTTATTAAAGACTTTTTGTAATGTATAATTGTACAACTTATGTCATTGTTCATTATGCATTAAAAAAAATTAAGATATAATTCTTAATAATTGTCCCAAGAAATATCTAGTTTTTTGCCCCATATATGGATAAGAGGTGGCGGAGTGGAAAAGCACTTTACCTCCGAACTGATTGGAGTTTAAATTGCGGTGAAGACTGGGATTTGAGCTTCATAACACTTAGGGTTTTGTGCTGGCCACATGACACCCTCTTTAACTGTCAGCCCTGGGCCCCTAGTAACAGTTCAACTTTGACATCATCTGCACCGACACCATGAACCGTAAGGTCTGAAAGGGGGGAACTTAACTTTTTTTGGGTGCATTTATTTAAATTATAGATCAGAAAGTAGCTAGATAAACTCTTTGGAGACGAATATCCCCTTTCCATACCTTATGTGCATTCGAATATGAATCCATCAGCTATACAATAGAATACTTAATCTCTTGACCATTATGTACCGCGGGTCTTAGTGTGGATCGCAAATAAGGATAGGCTCATATGGACTATGTGGTTCAGGTAATTGACGGTTGACACAACTGCCAGCTCAATGATTGTCATGGCACAAACACTTTTGTATCCTAGCAACACGTTGTCCATTTAATGTCCGCAATGAGATTTCAGCACTGTAATCTCTCCACGTTAGACATTGTCCTTATAGGTGATAGTGATAGGCGAACGGTCAACGCGTGGGTTTCCAACTGCGCCCTCCCCACCCCAAATTCCAAGTAAAGTAAAAGTAAATCACCATTTTCAGACTTTGCAGTGTATAGGGGAGATGATATCAAGATCATCTCTTTACATAACAGACGGTTAACGAGGGTATCATGTGGTCAGCACAACGACCAACCTCCTTTACTTTTTCCAAATAAAGTCCGGAACCCATCAGAGCTGGATGAACTCAGGGACGTCGTAAGAAAATCTGAAATTCTGGCTCCCAGTCTTCAACGAAATTCAAACCAGAGACTCTTCAGATCGGAAGCCAAGCGCCTTACCACTCAGCCACCTCACACCGAATTCCTAAAAAAAAAGAACATAAAATGACACTGATTCTTACCACTTTAAATCGGTCTTTGATGATTCTCGTAACTTCTAAATAGAGACAGTGCTTCTCCATACACAGGCCGGCCAGATCTGGGAAGGCGTTATGGATCTGAACTATGTACTCTTCAGCCTCGGCGAGACCGTCGGAATCTAAGAGAGTATTTAACGTGGCCTAGTTCAAACTGAATGCTAAGATAACAAGATAATACAGAGAGGCGGCTCCTACTAATCACAGTACTCACACTTAATGTTATACAGACAGTTACGTCTCGAGAATGCACAGTTTGTGGTTTGTGGCGATAAAGAATAAATATTGACACATTTATTTATTTTTTCCTTTATGACAATAATTGAAACACTTTACAACTGCCTTGTCTATAAATTGAACAACTAAACCGATCACTACAAATTAGCCACCTTAAGAATTCTTTTCGTTACTAACAATTCCCTTCTTTACTAACAATTCTATTCTTTACTAACCATTCTATTCTTTAATCTTTGCTAACCATTCTATTCTTTACTAACAATTCTATTCTTTAATCTTTTCTAACAATTCTATTCTTTAATCTTTTCTAACAATTCTATTCTTTAATCTTTTCTAACAATTCTATTCTTTAATCTTTACTAACAATTCTATTTTTTACTAACAATTCTATTCTTTTAATCTTTTCTAACAATTTTATTCTTTAATATTTGCTAACCATTCTATTCTTTACTAGCAATTCTATCAATTAATCTTTGCTAACAATTCTATTCTTGACTAACAATTGTATCATTTACTTGAGCGGCAGAGTCCGATGCAAGTTATATTGGCTAGCTTCTCTCCATCACATGGGTTTCCACCGAAAGCCGGTTTCGGGTTCTCGCAAGCTCGTGTTCGAGTCTGCCAACCTTTATCCTCACAGTCAGCCTTACATTTTGACCACAATGACCACTCTGTCCAGCCACCATCAACTGGACAAAAGGAGAAAAGAAAACAAAGTTTGACCGCAAGACAACGGGTATATTTACATGGGGAAGGTACTGCTCTAGTTGGCCTATTGTTGATGGAATGTCACGCCCCTTTCTGTAACTCACATATTATTGTATACTCCCCCGCCCCCTTTTTAGTATATTGTACATAATGGGAAGAGTAATGCCTGTTCATAGGGGACGCTATTCTGTGGGCCAAGACGCTGATTAAAGAAGCTGGTTATTATTTGTTAATATTATGAAAGTGTTGTCATTTCATTTCAAGTATCTATCGTAACACTTATTATACCAAGTATGTAGGTTCCTCTTATCAGCTGACAACGTGCACTACAAAACAACACATGTAATGTTGCTGAGATAATACTAATTAATGAATTATTAAACCATAACATTTCATTACGAGTTGGTATAACAAATTGACCTAAAAATGAGAGTCTACAAGAGTTAGGGGAGGCGGGTAGTGGTCATTTGTTCATGAGTCTAATGGGATTCATAGTAATTTATTGAAGTATGTCGTATGTTGTGTATTCTTTCAAAATCCAGAAAAAAAAATGTTAGCCTTAGTTCTCATAGCCACCCTTCTTTAGCTCTTAACCTACATAGTTTGTAAAATAAAGAAATCAAACCAAAAGATTCTCAAGCTGATATTACGTGTGGAGTATCAATTTTTTTTCTAGTTGGCTTATTGTAAAGGAATCCAAACCCATAGAAAAATATTGTGAGAACCACTGCTTGGCAGGCGGAGGTTGTGAAAAGAGAACTTAAACTGACTCCAGGCAGACAAGGCTTATGTCAGCGCTGGTTGTGGCGAAATTTGTAGGTCACAGCTGGGACTGTGTAACCACGTGAAATACTGTACTCTCCCTTAACCTTTGAACTCGCAGACGGGTCTTATTATACAATAAGACTCCGGTTAATCTGAGTCATCGACTTTGATCTGGGTTCATCTAATCCATGTGCCTGTTTGTTCTTACCACCATTATCCAGACAACGTGTCAGTTATAAACATTTGAGTTATATACATTTCACTTATTATACGTTTGAGTTATACACACGAATCTCTAATTTGTTGAAAGTGTTCTTTGCATTAGTTCCATATTATAGAAAAACTTTTCCCACTGGATTATATTAAAAGCAAGAGAAATGTTTTGTGGACAGCCCTGCTATCTATACTTGAGTGTGCACATTAAAGCCACTATTTGACTGAAGTCATGACCCACCTGGACACTTGTTGATATTTTGATTGTAGACACAGCTATACGTCCGCCAGAATCTGTCCTGGAATAAAAACATGACGAATAAGGAAGAGCGAAGAACTAATTAAGAAGCTCTTTGGTTTCTGAGTGGTTGACTATATGACACGAGAGAGGGCCGGCCCTAGCATTTGCGGGGCCCTTTGCGAAATGGATCGCGCGGGGCCTAGTCTGGGTAGGGATAAGCATAATGTCAAAATTTTTTTTTTTTATTACAAAATAGGCTTACTTTCGTCTTTGCAATAAATTTTTATCAAATGAAAGCTCGCAATGCCACTTTTTATTTATTGGCACCCCAAAATGACAATTTCGTCTATTCTTCAGGAGATTTGAATAAATTCAAAAAAAAAGTTCATGACTTTATCGTATATTTTGCCTTTTCATGAGATTTCCTGGAAGCCCTGGAAAATCAGGAGGTCGCGAAAACCCTGTTATTTTATATACGTTATAATTGTTTAATTTAATAATGTACACTTAGAATTAGCGCGGGGCCTATGAAAGCGCGGGGCCCACTGCGACCGCATAGGCTGCAGTGGCCTAAGGCCGGCCCTGACATGAGATGTACAAACCCCCTCCCAACCTTCTTTTTTATTTCTTCGTTACCTCCAAATCATTCGCCTCCTTCTCACCCCTTTCCCGCATGTCCAGAAGTCGAATTGTTATTTATAAGTAACAACTATTGAACTATACACAGCTGACATGGTCTTCAGTTACACGTACAAAAGTGAAATAATTCTTGTAGTATTGACAATGTCACACTGTTCATCATTGAATAACGTGTAATGCGGTAAAAGTCCAACTTTGACGAAATTAAAAATATTTGTCACAATTCTTCACTAACTTAAAAAAAAAATTTTTTTTTTCCTAAGTTCTAGCACAGCACATTAGAAATACTAACCTCCTAGCAGTGGCGTCATTAAAGGTTGTGAGGATTTATGACCATACTGACTGACCCCTAACATGGGGTGGGTGAAATCAATTGTTTGTTGGTAAACACCAAACAAACAAACTGACAATATCGAAAAAATTCGATTAGCTTGATATCCGAACAAATTTCTCTACTTTAAATTATGACTATAGCTTTCATTAAGAAAGCTTTTTTTTTTTTTGGGAGGGGGGGGGGA
Source organism: Biomphalaria glabrata (assembly GCF_947242115.1). Lineage (NCBI taxonomy): Eukaryota > Metazoa > Mollusca > Gastropoda > Planorbidae > Biomphalaria > Biomphalaria glabrata. The sequence continues at coordinate 56,473,542 of NC_074712.1, read as the reverse complement.
AACGTGCCAACACTAGCTTACTGCACCAGGTGACACCAGCTCTAGCAACGCCTCTGCATCCAAGGTCTATAGACGCATCAAGAATAAAATACAATTTAAAAATAGTTGAAACTAGAAAGTCATTATTAAAAAATTACGAAGAGATTTTAAATATTTTTTTTTATTTGACATGTAATTGGTCCAAATGGAGGGGCGATCTGTTATCAAAATGAGCCCTAGACATCAATTATTTTCCTCAATAAAGTAACATATTACAACTTCGTAGAAGTATCCAGAAAGGTTCGAGATAAATCCCTTTTATGAAGCTTTGACCCGGGAAACACTTACATCCTGTCACCTGTCTGAAGACCCCCATTAACTAGATGATCATTAACATCCCCTTGTTTATGGGTCACGGTCACTTGAGCCAATGCAATGAATTCATCCATCCCATGCTTTGGCCGGAGGCCGAGCCCACGATGGGTACAAACTTTATTTTCCTATAATGTAACAGTGTTTCGAGGAGGAACCTTTTACCTCCCGTATAACCCCGGCTGGGGAACAGTGCGACGGATCGGACAGGGTTAGCAAGCCTTTCTTCCATCTAGACCACGTGCATCTACACCACGTGCATCTACACCACGTGCATGTACGTTCGCTAGAATTTACTTCTGGTAGCCTACTGCAGGATCTCGTTCTTAGCCTATCTGCCTGTCCGGGCAGACGTTTCCACGAAGGCGCCACGTCACTGGAGCTGAAATCCTCGTATACGTAAAAACCAATCTTAGTCAGCAATGCTCGACCTCTTCCGGAATGGAAGTCATGTGAAATTTCCCCCCCCCCCCCACACGTCACTAGACGCACCACAGCGACAAACCGCCGATTTCAATCAATTGAGTCTCATTTACTTCATTACGTGCCGGATGTGACCCGCGGGGCTTCGTTTGGTCATCACTGCTAGCCTTAAAGACACAAATCTCCTGGCCAATGCCACAAACGTCTGAAGTCTTACGGTTCTTACCTTAGCCTCTGTTGACGTGCCAGGTTTCCAGGTAAAGACTGCGTGCCTCCCTGAGAACTGTTTCTCTTCACACGCCATACGTTTCTTAATGCAGAGCTCGGTGAACGATTCCCTGTCGTCTGGGCTAACAGACATCAGCTGGACTCTCATGATCTCCATTAGCTGCTCCTTCACTGTTGACAGGAAGTCCAATAATACAACTTAACGCTTTATTTTAAGATAACGAACTTTTTTGTTTTGTTTTAGAGATATTAACTTTAAGTTTTACATTTTTAATCACTTTCCCTTAGCAACGATGTGTTGGAAAATATCTGCCTCTATGTAATATCAATCTCTTAGAAACAAAACATTAAAAAAAAAGCTTGACGATGAAGAGCGCAGATAAACTGTAGAGAGATTTTAAGCTGTAAATTCAATTCCAATAACAGTGTAATCAAATGACACTAAAGAGTACAAAAAAAAAAACTGATAAAAGAAGTTTAGAGAGTAGATCATAGACTTTTTAACTGCAACTGTTCCAACCTATCATAAACTCGCTCTTTTGAGAAGACGTGAGACTTGAAAAATGTTTGGTAATTTTTTAAAAAATAAATGTTACTCTATAAAACCTGTATATCACATTGAAAGACAGATTTAAATCTTTTCTTAGTTGTTCCCTTCTTTTCCTCCAATGTTTATTTTAATAAAGCGTATGCACCGCCACTACAAGGCTAATAATTTAATTCTTAGAGCGTACCGTTTTAAATCCTAGCAATGGAACTGAGGTGCTAGAGAAGGATACTAAGGTCCTTAGGTATTATTTACAAAGATCGCACCATGAATCAGGACACCAGAAACAGGATCACAAAGACAATTGGGCTTCACGAAGATCTACTGTCCACTGACAGAAAACATTAACTAAAACTTTATGGCGTTATCAGAAGGTCCTCAGGACTCACAGAAACGTTCCTTCAGGGAACAATACTAGGAAAAAGAAGAAGAGGCAGGCTGATAAAGTGATGGGAAGACAACATTAAAGAATGGATTGGCCTGTCACTCAAAGACATTTTTATCAAGGCAAAAGACAGAGAGGAACAGAGAAAGACAGTCGACAGATCATGTGTGGTGCCCCAAAGGTTCAAGAGACTACGGGACTGGTTAAGTGTACATAAGATGAACTAGAAACAACGATTTGAAGGCTTGTACCGATAAGTTATCGCAGTGGTGTACAGTAATAGCACACTGAATAAACCTCTAAAAATAGGTCCAGTTGTATTCGCTACGAACTGTCATCAAGATGATCCCGGGTTCGCCACCATCCCGTGTCTTCCTGCTGAGAACATAGTCTAATCATTTTCTTTTCTGAAGAATCGTCTGAAGCGTACATAAGGCGCCATCAATTCCGTCCTCTCAGATTTATCCAACTTACAGATCTGAAAGTTGCCAGGAATTTTTCTCTCAAAGTCACTCCATGAAGAGACTAGTGTTCCACAATAAGCATATCGTAACAGATGGGTAGATAAAATAGACAAAAAAGTTTTAAAGAGAAAAAAAATAATTAAAACATTTCAATTCACACAGCTTGTATAAGCAAAGAAAAGTTCTATTTTAGTCAAGACCTAGCTAAAAATCATTTAATCTTATTTTGAATCCTTTAATCTTGTATATTTCAGGAGTTTCTTAACAGAAAGATAAACAATAATTTATAAGTCCCAGATATAACTTCCTCCTCCGGGCTGGTAGAAGGTGACATCGGCAGGCTCAAACTGAATGACCTGACCAGCCAGGAAAACCAGTGACTTGGCAGAATTTAAGTCATTGGTTAATATGCATGACTAAATGCACGACGAGTAGGACGTAATCATCTTCTTTTTTGAAGTAACGTCTGTATTATATAAGATAAGACCATTATGACAATAGGTTAGCCCGACTGACATATCAGCGTATCACTTCACTAGATTTTTACAAGGTTCTGATGGCTATATTATCTAGGTGCTAGATCTGTGTAACACAAGATATCAAATAAACCTACCGTCTTTAGAGTCTTGGGCGAAACAAGAGCATAAAACCAAGATGAACCATTTGGTACAACTCATGTTGACGCTCTATCTATGATTCTAGGTTTTCATTTTGTTTCAATCTGATGAATACTTTTAAAAAAGAAACATAATAAATACTTCAATGCTTCCGGTTAGACAATGCTGTTTGGCATGCAACTTAGAGAGATTTGCACACTAAAAGTTAATCACATCAATATGCTTTTTATTTAAACTTTGATTCGTAAGATTCCATTTACTTTTTAAAAAGCTAATGTTAATTCTTCTTATTCTCGGACTATGTTCTCGGATCAAGCAAGGAACTTTGCACAATTATTCATTGTTCTTTACTGCTTTCCTAATAACTCTTAGGACTGGAAAACAAGGCTTATTATTATTATAATAATTATTGTTTATTATTCCTTACAAAACATAAATCGATAAAAAAATGAAACATTTAGTTAATTAAATAGAGACAATTAAGTAATTTCGTTTAATATCGAAAAAGAGAAATACATTTTACAGCATTGAGATATCTGTCTTCAAATGTGAAGTTCTTCCCTTGAATAAACTTTGATTTTTAAAAATATTCTGCATATTTTGATTGTTTAAGGGGTTAAAAAGGCGTACAAGTGCTCCTTCTTCCCTACTGCCATTGGAGGGTGGATAGGGTTAAATGAGTCCACCAGAGAAAGCAATGACGTAGCAGAGTTTTAAGTCTCTACTTAACATGCATGACAAGTTAACACACTGACACGCGGAGGACGTAATTATTTTCTCTTTTGAATGAATGTCTGTAACTTATAAGATAATTTAAACGAGAGATAGCACTTTACATACATTGGTGCTACTACTTAACTGTTCTACTTAAATTTCCACACACATTCTAGACTCCACGAAAATCTAAGACGATGACAGGTGCAGAAGGCGAAAGGAGAACTTAAATCTAAGAACACAATATTAAGGTCATAGCTAGATCTTGGAAAAGCCGAAGAAGAAGAAATTTCTATAAATCAAATAAGAATATAAAACTAAAATGTTATTTAACCTTGGTTAGGCCAATAATAGAATATGCATCCTCTTTTTGGGACCCCTTGACTCAAGAAAACATTAAGAAACTGGAACAGACACAAAATAGAGCAGTGAGATTCATAACAAACGAATATTCACACTTCACCAGAGTAACACATTTATTAAAATCATTAAATTTAGAAAGCCTTCAAGATAGAAGACTCAAAACTAAAGTAGCAATTATACATAAAACACTGAACCATAATCTTCAAATACAAAAACAAAATTTAATAAAATACTCAGAAAGACACAAAGATAAAGGCACACTCCTCGTTCCATATGCTAGGACAAATTTGTACAAGTGCTCCTTCTTCCCTAGCGCTATTAGAGCATGGAATGGGTTGTCTGAGCTAGCCAGGAAAACCAGTGACTTGGCGGAGTTTAGGTCATTGGTTAACATGCATGACTAAATGCATGACGCGTAAGACGTAATCATCTTTTCTGAAGTAACGTCTGTATCATATAAGATAAAGGAGGAGACAAACCTTTATGAAAGTCTCTTTCACCATTTTACCATGACAGAAAAAAAAGTATCTTCTGACGATGTATATTATATTGTTATATGCCACCGAATATATATTGTTATATGCTTATAATAAAAAATAATAATGGTTGACCCATAACAATGCATCCATCCAATATTGCTTATTTGTTTTTTCTTATATTTTAGATCTATTTCTGCTGTCACAACCAAACTGCTCCACAAACATAGTCTCGTTATCACATGTTGACCACATTGTGTTTTTCATTAAATCCTGGGAGGCCATTCTAGTGTCCCTGAATATCTGACCCTTGTTCAGTCAGTCATGTCGGGAGAACCGGTGTTAATTTTTAAAAGGTCATTTACATTGCCCCGTGTTTATAACCCTTTGGTTAGGGAAGTGGGGGGGTAAGGCGGCAAAGGGCAACCTTTTTTGCACTGTGTCCTCTTTAAAAACTGTAGCGATAAGGAGAAAGAATGTAAAATATTCTTGGATTCATAAGGGGAGCAGGCTGAGCGGCTCTGAGCCCTGAACTTTTGAAAGACCGGCGGTTGGAACTAGATCCAGACAGTACAAACTGACCCGGTGAGACGAAAAAATAGAGAAGTACTTGTTGACCAATAAAAGTAGTTCAGTTAATCCACGTGTGAGACGTTGGACAAAGACAATAAGAAGAGATAAGGGGTGTGGAGGTTTTGGTTGTTGGTCATTCAATGATAAATGTTGGAACAGTCGATGTTAATATCGGTTGGAATAGAAAGTGTCCTTTTTAAATATGTACTTATGAATATCTTACTTAGATTAACTCTTTCTCTCCTAATTGGCGATACAACGTTGATTTGACCGTATTAAATTAAATAAATGTTTGATTGTATAAGCTTTACTTTGTGTTATATATAAAGAGCATGCATTCCCCTTGAATTCAATACAAAACAACAGCAACAACAATATTTTCTGATAACAAACGAAAAAGTTATTCAAGCTTAATCATAACAGGGTTAAAAAAAATACTAATGAGCAAAATGAATAATTCCGTCGGAACGTGGAAAATAATTACGGAGAGAAAGAGTTAAAACTTGTTTTCTTAATTTGTCATCGCTTAATTTTAAAGGGAAAATCTTCTATGGTAGTTACAAGCCTATTGAATCATTGGATCAATAAAAAACAAGGTTACAAAAGACAGTATGTGTGGAAACACAAACTCAAAATCGGCCCCCGAAGTGGTCCACCCAGGCAGGCTTCAATATTTTCAGAAAGAACATCCGAATGAAATTATATCAAAGACAAATGAGAGATAAAAATGGAGAAAGAAGGTTAACAGATCTTGTGTAGTGCCCCAACGGTCCACCAGATCAAGGGATAGGTGAAAGTGAATGTAAAGTTAGATGTGAACCTGGCCTAACTAGTTCCCCTTTCAGACCTTGTGGTCTATAGGGCAGATGATGTTAAGTTCATCTGTTTTTGTGGCCTACTGTTAACTAGGATGTCATGTAGCCAGCACAACGACCAACCGCCTTTACTTTTCCCCAACTAATGTCAGGTATCCATTAGAGCTGAGTGGACTCAGAGGCGCCCAAGGATGAAAATCCCAGTCTTCACCAGGATTCGAACCCGCGACCCCTGGTTCGGAAGCCAAGCGCTTTACCGCTCAGCCACCGCGCCTCCCCTGGCCTAACTGATGTCTTATAATTGATCTAATTGTTTTGAAAAGGCATAATCTCTTATTCGAATCCTCAAAAAAAAAAAAAAAAAAACTTTCCGCATTATAAAAAAAAGTTCAGGAAAATAAAATTTACAAGATTACTATTTGTTTTCTGTTCCACCTAACTTATAATGCATACTAATTAGCTTTTTCTCTTTAAAAAACTGCTTGCATAACTGATTTTAAAAATTAGATTTTTCACTTTCAGAAAAAAAAAAAAAAACGAGTAGCCGTTGCATCAGAACTTTGAATGGTCTAAAATATTGTGATGTCGGATTTTCAATATCTTTTCTAGTTTACGAGATCTAAACGGGACGGACTGACAGACGTACAGACGGACAGACATTTCGCACAAAACTAATAGCGTCTTTTCCCCTTTCGGGGGCCGCTAAAAATAAAAGAAGATATCAGAATCCAATATTTCATAACAAAAATTAGTAAATATTTTAAAAAATTGTCATAGACATAATTTGTACACACCTCCCTTGATTTTTCTTTTTCTTCCAAAAATTAATATTTCTAACATATATAGTTATCTCATGGTTATCTACCGCCTTTAAAATCACTAACATATATATATATATATATATATATATATATATATATATATATATATATATATATATATATATATATATATATATATATATATATATATATATATATATATATATATATATATATATATATATATCTCGTAACATTAAATTGTTTGCGTAATGTCTGTCAATCAGCTGACTTGATCTAGAGATCTATATATTTGTTTGTACAAGTAGTCTTCCAAAACAAAAGAAAGATATCAATTGCAAAGCTATTGGTATTTGATTTTAAAGACAAAAAGAACGATTCGGTCGACGCCTATGGGAAGAAATAGCTTTGGGGGAATGAAACACTTGAGTCCCAGGACTTCGGTTTATCTTTTTAGTAGGCAATGACTAAATGACTGATCAAAATTGTCGGCGTTCAATCAAAGGACAAGCTCAATTATCAAGACTACTATTACTTTCTTTTACATTTATAATTTACAATTACATAATCTACTTTACATTACCTATTTGATACCTCTCTATATCATCTATATAAACCAAGATCACTTTACATTATCTATTTAAAACAAAGACCAATTTACATAATCTATTTAAAAATCTGACCACTTTACATTGTCTGTGTATAATAATGACCGCTCTACAGTATGTGTTTAAAGCATGGACCGGTTGACTTCTCTTGTTACGTCTCTACTGACAGTGGAGCAGGTTATAGAAAAACAACTCCACTGTTGCTCCTTTGTCCAATGTCTCGCGCTCATTTCCTTGTTGTTTCACGTCAGAAACAATTTGTCTTTCGTCTGACCGGTAAGTGTCAGACTTCGGTCTACAACCTTGGGCCTCGGTGTGTCACCTTTCGCTATCACAGGTTTGCTTTGTTTTAAACTTTTAAATTCTGTGTTTTGTGAATATTTTCTTGTCAACCTGAGTTTCTGAAGGGAATATCGTCTGCTCAAACTGAGTTTCTGAAGGGAATATCGTCTGCTCAAACTGAGTTTCTGAAGGGAATATCGTCTGCTCAAACAGAGTTTCTGAAGGGAATATCGTCTGCTCAAACTGAGTTGATGAAATAGTGAAGAAAAAAAGGTATTTTTGTTAGAATTTTGTTACCCAAAAAATAAATCTAATTTCAGTACTTTTTGCCTCTCTTTTTTTCTTTTTAAAGATACAACTTCTTCAAAGTTTAAAACACTGAGCATTTTCTGTTATCTGTTTAAACATTGGTCAATCTACATTATCTGGCTATAACATTGATAAGTTTACACAATCTATTTTATAGGTTGATCTCTTAGTATTATCATTTTAAACAAATTATTAAAAAAAAAACTAATTTACGCTCTATAAATCAAAAGACAGTTCTTCTAAATGCACAACTTACAAAGTTCTAAAGAGATCATCATCAAACTCCATTAGAGTGAGGGCTTGAGAGGCTCAAATCCTCTCTTGCAAAAGCCCTGGACAGAAACCCTGTTGTCTTGCGTAGTGTATAAATGTCGCCATACAGGTCGAGAATTTTGGGTTTCCCAGACCTGTCGAGACGGAGATCAGCAAGTCTGGGGCAGTCAAACAGAATATGAGGCACGGTTTCCTCTTCTTCCCCGCAGCGGGGGCACCGTGAATCAAATTTGGCCTTAGCCGCGAGAAATATGAGCCAACAGGACAGTGGCCTGTCCTGCACTGTGCTATAATATCTTGCTCAGGCCTGGACAGCCTCCACCACGGGAAAGTGCGGTCAGGGCGCCTCATGCGCTCCCAGACTCCACGGGATTTTTGGGACTTGTCCCAGCACTCAAACCACTTTTCCATTTCTGTTTTTTGTATTATAGCCAGGGCTTGATGAAAGCTTGCAGCCTGTTCAGTGGGTGGAATTCGGTGGAGTTCTAAAGAGTAAGGAATTCTATTAAACTATAATATTTTCTTTCTTGCTTTTATAGAGCGATAGTACAGTTGAACAATTTGTTTGGGGCACTTTAAGAAAGTGGGTGCCCAAAGATATGGTCGCTTAGATCAAAACTTGCTGTAAGGGAAGCAAGTAAGATGAGAAAGAGAGAGAGGGAGAGGGTGAGAGAGAGAGAAAGAGAGACAGAGAGTCGGACTGATAATATTATTATTACATTGTTAAATTTCAAATGTATTTAATGAACTGACATGGTTCAGTGTGATCCTTGCCTGACGTTATTGAATACTCATCTATTTGATGGCTTTGTTAAGGGGCAATCTCTCATAGAAGGCCTCAAGCAAGAAGCCTTTCTCTTTGGTTTAAAGTCTAAAGGAGTTTTGATTATTGCAAAAAATGCACTCCATTTATTTACTACAGAAAACTGATTATCAAATGAGAGAGAGAGAGAGAGAGACAGACAGACAGACAAAGAGAGACAGACAAATAGAGACAGATAGAGAAACAGAGAGAGAGAGAGAGAGAGAAAGAGATAATGTTTGTACAGGTACAGATGAAAGAGAGTGTAAAAGACAGTGATAGTGTTTGTATGTATGTATGTGTGTGTGTGGGGGGGGGGAGAGAAGTGTCTGTGACAGAAAGTCGACTAAACCTACAAGATGTATTTGTTTCTTGGCAATCTTGCAATTCGTTTCTTACGAAAACCTTCGTTTGCTGTGTGTTCGCCTGCTGTGTGTTCGCCTGCTCTGTGTTCGCCTGTGTTCGCCGCTCTGTGTTCGCCTGATTTGTCAAGAATGCGACGTAACCTGTCGCACGCTATCAACGACAGTCCACCTGCGTGACTTGAGGCCACCGACCTAATCGGTAAGTCAACCTGCGAAGCTGTCGTGTAGATTTAAGATTTAGATCTAGATCAGTGGTTCCCAAACTTTTTTGTCTCGTAGACCCCTTTGCCGTGTTTTCTTGGTTTTCCGTAGACCCCCTGCTTAAGTTATATTAAATTTTTGAAAATTCATCAATTTCAAATTACACATTTTGTTTAAAATAATATCTAACCAGTGACACGAGGAGGGTAAAAGTAATTTAAAACTTTATTTTAAGTTGAATTAATTTTTTAAAATAAATTAATTAACAAAATTCAAATTTAAACCCATTATATAACAGTTAATACGTAGCCTATAGCATACAATCACTAAACACACTGGAAACCTTTTGTTTTTAAAGGTTTGCAAGCTCACCATCTATTGCTACGGAGATAATATTTCATATATATATTAAATATTAATGTGCCTTAAGTATCATAGTAAAAGTTTTCACAAAGAGAAGTTTTTCGTAGATTTCTTGAGTCATAATAATTTGAATAAAAAATACATCATTACCAGACAAGGTTGACTCAGCCAGCTGTCTAGAGAAATATGTTGTTTGCAGAAATATATCGTTTGCAAAGACTTACTTAAGAAGAAAGAAATATTGACTATATTTCAACAGAGCTCAAGAATTTAGGGAACTCTTCAAAAAATCCAACTCATGATAACTGGACTGACTTTCGGTGGTCACCTTGCCTGCTCGCATCTCCCGTCGGGAGGTTTGGGCTAGGATGTAATTATCCACATAATCTGAAGGAAGCTCTCATTCGATATACAAGAAAGATGGCACCTATTATAAACTATCCCAATAGGACCACCTATAATTTTTCACATCAGAACCCTTTTGGAGTGTCACCAGAGAATGCCGACCATGTCTTCAAAATTGCATTCTTCATCAAGAGGCCCAAAACAAAACACCGGCCACAAAACCCAATCATGAAATGCTTTTAATGATATAAGTTTGTGTTAGAGTTTTTACAATTTCTTCAACTGCTGGTAAAATCAATAATTTGCCTATCGTGTGAGGTTTTCAATATTTTACTATAAGAAAAGAGACATAGTAAAACGCTCACTAATCATCATCTTCTCAATGTCCGGTCAAAGAGAGATTTTGTGGGTGTTTTATGAACTTTATCTTTGAGTGTTTGAACATTTTGCAAACCTTTATCTTTTTTTGAGGGCGGCATCATCTCAAATGATCCTCCAGCTTAATTGGTTTCATAGCATCCAAAAAAAAAAGGCACATTAACAGTCGCTGGTTTGACTAGGAAGTAATGGCGAACTTCAATTTGAAATACTTAACGCTGTACAGTCTACATTTCTTTTTGTCAAAGTTATAACAAGATAAAACTACACTATTTAAATATATAAAAAAGGTTATTAAATAAAAAAAAACACAATTTTTCATTCAATCAGCAGGCTAAAAGTTTTAAGGATTTCCTAATTAAGGTACAAATCATAAATGTGTGTATGAAAAATTACAATTGTCAAAATTAACGTCACGACATGCTGAATTGAGATTCTTTATCGTAGACCCCCGTGCACATCTCGTAGACCCCCAATTTCCTTTTTAACTTTCGTAGTCCCCTTGGAAGTCTTCGTAGACCCCTGGGAATCACTGATCTAGATCGAGGTGGGAACATAAATTAAACGGTCACTGTCTTACATCCTTCAAACTCAGAGGCGGCCCCTGCTGTTAACTCAAAGGCGGCCCCTGCAGTTCAGTAAGCATTCAAGTTAAAGAGACGGGTTGCAACCTCTTCAGCAAGACGACTATGGCGGTGACAATTGAACATGTCAAGAGTGACTTAACTATAGTAGTAAATATTGGTACACAAAACTAAGCAAAGGGTTGGCTTTTGAAAGAGTTTGTTAAACTGTTTGTAAAAATGTTTGTGAAAATGTTTGACATGTTTCGGATGTTCCTAAAGAGTTCAAGATAATCTACTTCCTAGTCCAAACCTCTCGCAGGACGAGGGGGGGATGGCGGCGGGCAGAGTATGAACCCAGGACCATCGAGACAAACTAACGACAGTGCAGGGTGCATATCGCACGACCAGGCAGCCATGCGGGATATAAGGAACCAGGAATACAAACTATGACCACAATATTCTTTCAAACAAAAAAAAACAACATTTAATGTCATACTGCTTGCAATCACAACGATATCAGATCTCAGATCCTTCTTGTCGTTCTTATAGCATGTTTGAAAAAGGTGAGCGCTGCAAGATTTTTCTCATGTACACAAAGAGATGGACGAATGGATTGTAACAAATTACAATAGAGATACACGTAGCACTCTACTAAATATGGCGAAGGCTAAATTTTGATTTTCAATGGCACTTTTAGTCTTTGAAATCATATCGTGATACAAGGACGGACAAACGGACAGACAGTCTCTATAAAACTAGTAGTGGCTTCTCTCTTTTTGACTTTGGAGGTCTACCCATTGGGCGGCAAGCTGTCTCTTTTTGAAGCCGCCAAAAATTAGCACATGTGGACAAACCAGAAAATAAATAAAAAACATAAAAAGTGTGTACACGTCATTTCTCCCACACCCATTCTCTGATCCAATTCAAACTTCACACAATTTATACACGTGGATGACTGTACAACTTATGTTTCCCCATGTTTCTATCACATATGATATTCAAAGTCAACAACTTCTAACCAGGTCACTGACTGACTGGATTGGACCAGATATCACAATGTAGCGATAGGGGCAATTATATTGATCAAAGGGGTCTGGGCTAGGATATTAACACAGGCGGGGCATACGAGACAGGTTTCAGATGTATTGGGCACCGACATATGCAGACTCGCCCCACCCCCTCCCCGAACAGTGGTGTTTTTACCCATGACACTTGCTTCCGGATGACTGAATTCCCAGCAGTGTCGTATTTACATTCACGCACGTGCGACACATGTATCCAGTCTTTTGTGGGCTCCTAATCGTAAACAAACAACCTTTAGCCACGTGATTCTCTATCTCTTCTATACAAATTACGATCTAATTTTAATACACAATGGCTATCAATTGACAGTTTTTTTTCATTGTTTTATCAATATTATCACGTGACTAAATGTTGTTTGTTTACGATTGGTGAATGAGGTCCATTGTTAAAGAGAATGTCATGTGGCTAGCCCAACGACCTCTTCGTGTCATATACACTGATCTGTGCAAACATAAGAAACACGCCCTAAAAAACCCGAATAAAAATTACATATTGAAACGAGATTCAAACTGGTGAGCCTCATTTGGGAGCAGAGCTCTGTACCACGTGACCACCAGATCCTGTTACCTATAAAGGTTTCACCAAAATTAAATAAAAAAAATGATGATAAAGAAAGTCAAATAGACTATTAAAAAGAGCTTAAACAATTGGACATTTACAGCAGGGGCGGAATGGCTGTATGGGCGTTCGGGCTATTGGGCCGCTACCCAATTGGCTCGGTGGGTCACTGAAAGGGCAGCATGAATGCCAGTAAAATGTTTTGAGATTTTATAATATTCTCTTTCAATACAACACTTTGAGCGTCGTGATTAAAAAAAAATCTTTTGCACTTTAAAGTCTAATACTATCTAAAGCATTGTCGCTTCAAGTGCTTCTAGTAGACGTCAATCCTAATAAACTCTAAACGCTAAACAACAAGATTAATGCCTTTACTTCGTTTAGCGATCGACATTGGTGTGAATATGCCCGGATGAATCTATCTAGAGATGAACAACGCTTCAAGTCCAGTAGATGACATGTCCAGTCACATTCGAGCTCTTATTGTTTTAACGGAGTTGTTACATGATCTCAAGTTGACCCCCCTACGAAGTCCTTTACAAATCACACTTATTATTTTGAACAGTGTAGAAATGTGTTGATTGGAATTAAAAATGCAAAAGAATCGACAAAAGAAGGAGCAGAAAATAAATGAGATAAAAAACAACAATGACTGGAGTCCTGTGCAAAAACATGTAAAATTTGTTGTTTTCTCGCAAGCGCTAGAGATTCACCAACGCTATGATGACAGCATTTAGGAATGAACTCAACACCATAAGACGCTTTGCGACATGAAATAATCTTGACAACATTAGTTTTACTGAACGTAAGGATGTTAAGTTACCTTCAAACAAGTGGACTTACTGTTCTGTTGTGTGTGTGTGGCCAGCTCTAGGATGCCAACAGTCAAACTAGGTTTCCAAGTAATTGAGAAAACAGTATATGGCCTTGGGAGTAAAGTAAGGTGGCCGGATGATGTTAAGGTCATCTGTTTCTTTGGCAAACAGTTCACAATCAGTGTCACGTGGCCAGAACAAGGAACAAGTGCCTTTGCTTTCCCTAACTAAGGCCAGGTACTGTTGGTTGGACTTATGGGCGCCCTAAGGATACCGAATTTCAAAATATAATATAATAATTGACTTCCCAACTGCCGTGAAGAGTGTATGCTTCGTTTTTTTTTTCTAAGAATTACAGTCTGCTGTTATTTAAAGGTCATTTGATGGTACTTCCAAAATAACCAATTATTTTAACCTGTTTGCACTATAAAATTCTCTAATTTTTTCAATTTATATAACTAAAATATTACAAGTAAAATTGGTTCACAATAAAAATGTAATTTTTTTCCCAAATTTTAATCTCAATACAATAAATACTTCAAATAAGAGTATTTTGTTACAAAATTTTTGTAATGTTGAATTTAAAAAGCATTTTAGTAATAATTTGTAATTCGATCTATTAACTGTAAAAAACATTTATTATCAAATAAAATGCACAATTTGTTTTTTTTAAAACACATATAGAGTTCTCTATGTCGTTGCACTGCGAAAATAGAAACCGAAGGGGCAATCTTTCAAAGGTAGATAACTGTTATAGTATTTCTAAATTTAGAATTTTAAGGTCAAATATAGTGTACACATTATAAGTACTTTTTCTTTTTTACAAAAGATATTTTACAACATTAACATGTAATTCAAATAAAGCTCAACATTTTAAAGCAATATTTACAAAAATACTCAATTAAAAAAGTGTAGATTTATCTTTTAGAAAGAAATTTAATTCAAAGTAGGTATAAATAACAGAATATTTCTATACTCTTGTTTGTCGTGTGACACTTGCGTAGAACATTGTATTTTTCAAACCAAAGGTACAGAGTTCGATTCTCCGTACCGGATTTTTTTTCTTACATGTAAAGTTGTTTAAATATTTTTTTTTTTATTAATAAAAAACTCATAATATTGTGCTTTATTTATTTATTTATTACTATTTGTATTCATTTTGTATCATCATCTGTCCCTTAAATGGTGTCGCTAAAATGCAGTTACGGTTAGAATTACAAAATGTTTGAATGACTTGAAGAGAATGTCAAGTACATTTATATGTTAATGTATATGGTAGCTGAGGACTTTTGAATTCAAAGATTCCCCGTTCACAGTGTTGTACTTTATTCATCTAGAAATAGTGCTTATCAGATAGTTTCAAAATCATCTTATTAATTATTCATGTAGCGAAATTTTTTCGATGCAATATGTTACACAATGCTTTCGAGGACAAATATAATTGTATGCCTAGAATAATCATATGGCATACAATATGTGGTCCGCAATTTTGACACCCAGTCCGCCCCTCATTTACAGTATATTAAACAGCGTTTGCGACATATAGATAGTGGTTGGCGCATGCCTTATCCCCCTTTTGAAGAATATCTTAAGCACATGACAACAATGTCATTAAAATATAAAGTCACAAATTCGGAAACATTTTTTTAATACACCAGTTGTTTTTTTTTATACGTATGGTGGTGGCAAATTAAAACAGAGAATGAGATTAGAAATTTGTCCACGTTTTCTTTGTTTAGACTTCATGTTGATAATATCTTTTAGAACAATCTGTCAAGTCTTTTGTTGCAATGTTCTGTTATGAACCTGCACCCACGCAAGGCCTGATTTACTACAGTGTAAGACTGTGCGGCTGCAATATGTGTAGATATTTACTGAGTCAATTTCATGGGAGTAGAAAAGCAATTTATCTGGAAGGGTGGATAATTTCTTTCTTGTATTTCTCTTTGCGTTTGAGTTAGTGAGCTGACAATAGAAACCTCTTTTCTTACCAACTAGCTCCGCAGCCAAAAGTGTTTTCCTGTATTCTGAGGTGTATACAGCACACTATCTTGCTATTCGTCTAACTAAACAAAAAATTAAAGTGCTGGTCAAATATCCAATCAGCTATTTTTGTATCTTCTTTTAATTGCTTTTAAAATGGCACAGCGCATCTTTCATGCTTACAGGAGATTAAACAGAACACAATTACACAAGTAGAATAAATAGGGGGAGCTCTTAAATTGGTGCACAAGAGATACAGAACATAGATCTTTCTAAACGCTTATTATGTTTTGTATCTATGACCTTATCATTGAATGTTACATTTTTATGGTCCCCCTCATTTAGTGTTACGTATGTAAGTGTAGGGTTACACAGTTACACATCATGGCATCTTATTCTATTTTACATTTATATGATCGCATTAATTAACGCCCCCCCCCCGCTATCCCCTGATAGTAACTATTACCACGCTCTAAACATGGCCAGGAAGCCAACCTCTCACGTTTCTATAACGCCGCCACAGTTTGAACCCTATTAAAAAAAGGTCACGTGTCTACTATAAAAGTCAAGACAAAAGTGTCACGAGACTTAACGAGTCAATTCGTTCATATTTAGGCATCACAGAGAATGATGGTCCCTATTCTAGACAGTGAACAAGAATGTGATGTACAGTCTACAGTGAACACACCTATCCACTCTGATCCTTACAGTGCAGATTCTCTGGACTGTGATTCCAACAGTAAATCACCAAGTTACTTCGATTCTGTTTCAAGTAGCCAATTAAATGGACAGAGCAAAGGAGATTTGAACTCAGCAAATACAGGTCAGACTTTTTAATACATCTATCAGTCTACTAACATGCAGTCAAATCTTTAATTAAAACTTATTTGAAGTTATTTTAATGCAATGTAACATGAAGATAGACAACATACATTTACTGGCATTTAGACAACATACATTTATTACCATTTAAGCAACATACATTTATTGCCATTTAGACAACATACATTTACTGGCATTTAGACAACATACATTTATTACCATTTAAGCAACATACATTTATTGCCATTTAGACAACATACAATTACTGGCATTTAGACAACATACATTTACTGGCATTTAGACAACATACATTTACTGGCATTTAGACAACATACATTTATTACCATTTAAGCAACATACATTTATTGCCATTTAGACAACATACAATTACTGGCATTTATCTAATATAATACAGACGTTACTTCAAAAAAGAAGATGATTACGTCCTAAGCGTCATGCATGTTAACCAATGACTTAAATTCTGCTATGTCACTGGTTTTCCTGGCTGGCTCAGGCAACCCATTCCATGCCATTTAAACAACAAACATTTACTGCTATTTAGACAGCATACATTTATTGTCTAGACAAAACAAAACAATATTATTTAAATGCTAGACACAGTTATACCAGTTTATTTTTACCCTGGACATTTAGCAAAACTATAAGAATATGCAGAAATTTGGTTTTCTAAAGCTACATTCGCCTACGAAAGCTGCGAAGCCGAGTTGAGATAGGCCTAGATCTATATTCATTCATGAATCGCGTACTAAATATAATTTCGTTTAATTGTTCACTTTATAATCCCAATCATTTAACAAAGCTATCGCTCTTTTCGTTTTTAATAGATAAGAATGTATCGACTTCGGGTAAACCCATTTTCGCAAACCTAATTTTATTTTCGTAGCGAAAGAGAAATAACGTGAAAGGATCAATATTAGCTAAGTTTAACATACATATAAATCCAATCCACTAGATTATTCAAAAGCATTTTTTACATAAATTAGTTCCTGATATCTACAGATTTCCTGGCGAACATTCTTTCATTAGACATTACCAAATGGTTACACATTAACACATCTCTCTTCTGAGGTCTGAGTCTATTCCTAGGCCTAGGTCTAAAACTCTTACTGAACTCTAAGATGATAAAACTTCTTTTCGCAAAGATAGTTTTATGCTTTAACACATAAACATACTAATTATTGTCCATTCATTTGATATTTTTATCAAATTAACATTCAAATTTGTTTTTCTAAAGCATTTTTAATACATTCGTTCGCTGTTCGCTAAAGCTGCGTAGCCGTGTTGAGATAGGCCTATATTCATTCATGAAAAAAAGTTCACGCATGCGCAGCACAGAACTCTAGATTAGTGTAGATTTAGAATAATTTAGATCTACGTCTACCTCAAGATCTACTTTATACTTTATACACATGAACATACAAAATTTAGTCTATTCATCTCAAATTTTAATCAAATATATATAGGCCTACAAGCAAATGTTTTAATTTGAAAAAAAAATTGATTTAATTAAGCCTATTAGCTATTTTGATTTGATAGCTTCTTTCACACAATTTTTACATTGACACATTCGCTTTACTTATTACATTATTATTTCGTTTAATTGTTTACAAAACACTCTCAGTGACTATATCGAAAGTAATGCGCAAATAAAGACCCGCGGGTCGCGGGTAACATATGTCTAGTATAAGGTAAGACCAAGTTGGCTAGGTATTTGTAATTAAAGCCATAAATGCGAATATCTCCAATACAAATAGAACAAGTAACAGCTAACTAGATTACACAGAGAAACACGAGTTTATACATTTTCAAACACTACTACATTAAACATTTTCTATTACAGCAGCTAGTTAAATGTTATAATGAGTGGCTGCTGCTAATTAAATGTTATAATGGTGGCTGAAGCTTATTAAATGTTATAATGATTTACTGCAGCTAATTAAATGTTATAATGAGTGTCTGCAGCTTAGTTAAATGTTATAATTACTGTCTGCAGCTAATTAAATGTTATAATGAGTGGCTGAAGCTAATTAAATGTTAAAATGAGTGGCTGAAGCTAATTAAATGTTATAATGAGTGGCTGAAGCTAATTAAATGTTAAAATGAGTGGCTGAAGCTAATTAAATGTTATAATGAGTGGCTGCAGCTAATTAAATGTTATAATGAGTGGCTGAAGCTAATTAAATGTTATAATGAGTGGCTGAAGCTAATTAAATGTTAAAATGAGTGGCTGAAGCTAATTAAATGTTAAAATGAGTGGCTGAAGCTAATTAAATGTTATAATGAGTGGCTGAAGCTAATTAAATGTTATAATGAGTGGCTGCAGCTAATTAAATGTTATAATGAGTGGCTGAAGCTTATTAAATGTTATAATGAGTGGCTGCAGCTAATTAAATGTTATAATGAGTGGCTGAAGCTAATTAAATGTTATAATGAGTGGCTGAAGCTAATTAAATGTTAAAATGAGTGGCTGAAGCTAATTAAATGTTAAAATGAGTGGCTGAAGCTAATTAAATGTTATAATGAGTGGCTGAAGCTAATTAAATGTTATAATGAGTGGCTGCAGCTAATTAAATGTTATAATGAGTGGCTGAAGCTAATTAAATGTTATAATGAGTGGCTGAAGCTAATTAAATGTTAAAATGAGTGGCTGAAGCTAATTAAATGTTAAAATGAGTGGCTGAAGCTAATTAAATGTTATAATGAGTGGCTGAAGCTAATTAAATGTTATAATGAGTGGCTGAAGCTAATTAAATGTTAAAATGAGTGGCTGAAGCTAATTAAATGTTATAATGAGTGGCTGAAGCTAATTAAATGTTAAAATGAGTGGCTGAAGCTAATTAAATGTTATAATGAGTGGCTGCAGCTAATTAAATGTTATAATGAGTGGCTGAAGCTAATTAAATGTTATAATGAGTGGCTGAAGCTAATTAAATGTTAAAATGAGTGGCTGAAGCTAATTAAATGTTAAAATGAGTGGCTGAAGCTAATTAAATGTTATAATGAGTGGCTGAAGCTAATTAAATGTTATAATGAGTGGCTGCAGCTAATTAAATGTTATAATGAGTGGCTGAAGCTTATTAAATGTTATAATGAGTGGCTGCAGCTAATTAAATGTTATAATGAGTGGATGAAGCTAATTAAATGTTATAATGAGTGGCTGCAGCTAATTAAATGTTATAATGAGTGGCTGAAGCTTATTAAATGTTATAATGAGTGGCTGAAGCTAATTAAATGTTATAATGAGTGGCTGAAACTAATTAAATGTTATAATGAGTGGCTGAAGCTAATTAAATGTTATAATGAGTGGCTGAAGCTAATTAAATGTTATAATGAGTGGCTGAAGCTAATTAAATGTTATAATGAGTGGCTGAAGCTAATTAAATGTTATAATGAGTGGCTGAAGCTAATTAAATGTTATAATGAGTGGCTGCAGCTAACTAAATGTTATAATGAGGGCTGCAGCTAATTAAATGTTATAATGAGTGGCTGAAGCTTATTAAATGTTATAATGAGTGGCTGAAGCTAATTAAATGTTATAATGAGTGGCTGAAGCTAATTAAATGTTATAATGAGTGGCTGAAGCTAATTAAATGTTATAATGAGTGGCTGAAGCTAATTAAATGTTATAATGAGTGGCTGAAGCTAATTAAATGTTATAATTAGTGGCTGCAGCTAATTAAATGTTATAATGAGTGGCTGCAGCTAATTAAATGTTATAATAAGTGGCTGCAGCTAATTAAATGTTATAATGAGTGGCTGCAGCTAATTAAATGTTATAATGAGTGGCTGCAGCTAATTAAATGTTATAATGAGTTGCTGAAGCTAGTGAAATGTTATAATGAGTGGCTGCAGCTAATTAAATGTTATAATGAGTGGCTGAAGCTAGTGAAATGTTTTAATGAGTGGCTGCAGCTAATTAAATGTTATAATGAGTGGCTGCAGCTAATTAAATGTTATAATGAGTTGCTGAAGCTAGTGAAATGTTATAATGAGTGGCTGCAGCTAATTAAATGTTATAATGAGTGGCTGAAGCTAGTGAAATGTTATAATGAGTGGCTGCAGATAATTAAATGTTATAATGAGTGGCTGGCTGGTGCTAAATGCTGGAAGTCCATTAGATCTATTTCAAACATTAATGTCCGCTGACTCTTGGGATGAATTGATGAGGAGTTCATATAGCGGTTGGACATCGACTGTAGCCTTAATCCTTAGCTACACACTTCTTAATATAAGTTTTAAGTCATTGTCGTTGCAGTTTTATTTTTGTTGTCTATATTTTTATTGTTGTTCTTTTTTTGTCCCTAGATGTTTACATTTCGGCTAGTTGCAGTTGTACAAACAAAGACAAAGTGAAGCATTCAAGATGTGATTATCTGAAATCATTTTCCCGCCATCTGCTGGCTTCTCATCACCCACTTCCAGAGAAAGCCAATCGCTTCAGGGTATTGGCACACGGCTTCCTCTGTCCACCTTCTGGCAAAGTTGGAGCAGTCTTGCTGGTCATTGTGCTCTTCGCAATGTGGTGGGCTACTCTACTGTCCATCGCCAAAATGGAGGTTATGCCTGGAGGCAGCCTGTTTCCAATGTTAATTATGTTCATAGCTGCTTGGTGTGCTGGTTACATAGTGAAACACACAGTACTTCCGCCTCTAGTTGGCATGCTCGTAGTTGGCGCCATTCTAGGGAATGTGGAAGGAATCAATGTCGCTAAACAGATACAATCATCTTGGTCGTCAACAGCTAGGTTTGTAATCAGTACACTGTTAAGACTAAGTCTGTTTTATTGATCCTTATGGAAATTTGTTGTGATTAAAAGGACTCTTTTCTCATATACAGACAACACAACAGAAACATTCACATAAATATAACAGAAGTAGCATATTTATTCCTAGCGAAATCTATCATTATCATCATCTTTCCTTTGCGTTACTCATGGAACATAGGGCCTCAGTAAAAACACGTCACTCTCAATGGTTTCTTGCTAGTTTTTTAATGGCTTCCCAGCTCTTTCATGTCCTCTCGGCTTCATTTAGTAAACTGCGACGCCATGTTTTCTTTGGTCTTCCCCTACGTCTTGTGTCCTTGGGGTTATACTGTAAGGCCTGTCTAGCTCTGTTGTTGTTGACCGAACTGAAATGATAACAATTTAATCAGATCTATAACCATAACTGGACTATAACTTTAAACGAGCTGTTAAATAATATTGATTTTATCAGATATAAGTACAAGCTATAAGATATAAATACAATCCCAGGGCAAGATGTTTAACAAGGCCTCTACTCTGCGTTGAAGACTTTAATGGAGATGAACTTAGACTTAGTTTTCACGCATTATCAAGATTTTCTTTATTTTTGTATGTAGCATGCCTATTTCTTTTTAATGTAAACTTTTTAGTTCAGTGGAGCTGTGGAAGCCCCTGTGATGGCGAAGCCCTCGGCTGATGCACTATCTGTACTGCGGTATATCCGGTCTTGATAAGATCTATAGCTTTGAGTGTAATATTAACTGAACTATAGCTATTGATGCTGGACTAAATAATGTATTAATTTTATCAGATCTATAGTTATAAGTGTGATATTGATTTTGACTATCGTTTTGCCTGTCATACTAAATGATGTCTAAATGATGTATCCATTTGATCAGATCTATAGCTTTGAGCGTGATATTAACAAGAGCTGGACTTGGACTTGATCCTGTGGCCTTGAAAAAACTGTCGTGGGTTGTCTTCAGACTTGCCTTTGGGCCCAGTTTACTAGAATGTATAACATGTGGACTGCTGGCCAGATTTGTACTGGACTTTCCGTGGACATGGGCGTTCATGCTTGGGTAAATCTTTTTTTTTTTTTAACAATAGATACATTCCCAACCTACTGCCCTGGTACCATATCCGGCACGAGACACAGTGCTATTTGGTCTGACACACATTTCTGCCCACTATACTTAATGAAGCATCAGAGAATTGGTTCCACTTGGTGTCAGTGACACATGTTTTGGAAATCTATATGGCCCCCATGTCGAAAATGGTTGGACATCATTGTTCTATATGAGCCTCTCAACATACTTATGAATTACTTATTGTGACAGGCAAGTTATTTAGTGTTACCTGGTGACTGTAAGCCCAAAGGAAAACAGAAGGATGACCACACAAAAAAAACAACAACAAAAACGCAACAATTTCAACTTTAAAAACTAGACCCAAATATGACACAGTGAATCCTATTGTTTGATACTTGATCTATACCATTGCAGAAAAGAACGGAGCAAAACCAGGACTTTTTACTTTTTAGGCCACTCAAATAGGACACGGTATCAAATAGCAGGATATGTCCTTTTTTTTTTACGGATCCTCTGATAACCCTAATTATTGATTGACCATTAACTTTGGGGGAGATACAACGGTAAGGGCGAAAATCCCGTAGCAAGGGAAACAATCCATTATATTTTGTTAACTTTGCTTCTTGGCTCCCTTTTTCAGTCTACACTTACACCGTGTTTATCTCTTCCATCTATCCTAGTGTTGAATGTGGTGTTTTGTTGAATATGTAGATCTAGATATTTTATGTAAATCACTAAATGGAGTTCGATTCAAACCACACAACATATATTAAAGTCTATGAATAACTTGATAAGACTTTATAAACTTGAGAAATAATATTTGATAAACAATAATGGGGCACAGTTCTAATGTCACAGTTCTAAAATAAAACAAACATCTTGCTTGCTAAAAGTGTGAGTTCGTTACTTCACTGTCATCTTCCCATAATTCCTTATTTTGTTAATATCCCATCATTCCCTAGTTCCGTCTAAAATAGTCTATTTATAGTCTCGTCACTTTCCCTATCACGTTACCCTTATTCTAAACCTATAACACTAGTTATATTTTGAAAGACAGGAAAATATTCCAATTTATAATTTAAGTAAAAATTAAATTTGATAGTAACATTCACCCAGACTAACAAGGACTATACTACATCCTGCATTCTTTATTTTCATGTGTGTATTACTACAGATTTGTAATGGCGGTGGTATCCCCTGCCGTAGTTGTTCCCTTGATGTTAAACTTATCAGAGCGAGGCTATGGCCTAAATAAAGGAATCCCAACGTTGATCATTGCAGCTTGCTCCCTGGACTCTGTTCTAGCTGTCACAGGCTTCGGAGTTCTGTTAGACTTAGCATTTACTCAAGGTAGACAACTCTTTTAGTTATAATAATATTTTAATTATAACAAATATGTCAAATGTAAATAGACGTAAAGCGTTTCGTTTTGTGTTTGATGTTGTAGAAAGTAAGAATAATTATAATACTCAACAAGCAAAATACAAAACAACAACAACAAAAAAAAAACACTTAAAAAAACAAACAAAGCTTATATTAAGTGTATAAATTAGTTTGGATCAGTCATATTATTAAACTTGTAACAAGTCTCAAACGACAATCTATGAAGGGGGCTTATTCAGCCTGTACCACCTTGTAAGTCAAGTACTATTTTTTCCCTTGTTCAAGATGCTAAAAAAAATAATTAATTACCAATATTAAATTTACTAATTAGTTAAGTTTTCTTATTGATTCTTGTGTTGTCAGGTAAAAGAAATAATTGTGCAAAATTTCAGCTTCATCCGAGATTGGGTGTGGGAGAAATAACATGTACAGACTTTTGGCCTAACATACATGCACACAGACAGACAAACAGACAGAGCGAGTTGATAAAAGCTTTGTAAAAAAACCCATATAGTCTATCTCTTGAAATTCTGTATCCGTAATTGTTTAATACATCGTTAAAAATGGGGAAAAAAATAAATCGATTGCAAATTTGTATTCGTTTAAAGTGTCAGAAACAAATGAAGGAGCCAGCAACTGACATATATGGCAGTTTACCCCTATAAATAAACAGAACACAAAAGATAAATATTAGCTTTCATGTGATCTGAACTTGGTCTATGGAAATGTGCATTGCAGTTGAGTTCATTTAGCCTCATGTTTTGGCTTCAAAACTAAATTAGTGTTACATAATAAGGTTAGAATATTTTTTTTTTTGTTATACTTGTCAACTAAAACATATCTATTTCTCTTAGACAATTTAGTATGGGGCATAATCAAAGGACCACTGGAGGCTGTCGTTGGAGTGTCTTATGGTGTTGTTGTTGGACTCTTATTATGGTATATACCACAGAGACACAGTGTAAGTTTGACTTTTAACGTCCAAATTAAAACTATATGAAATATGATTATAGGATAGCTTAGTTTTTCTTGAATCTCGACTTCTAACACAGGTTGGAACCTTTACGTTTAGAGTCTGATGTGTGGCTGAGTGGCTGAGTCGAGGAGGGTCGAGTTTGAATCTCGGACTCGATCTCAGTTGTGTTTGCCAAAAGGCAGCGCGGAAACCTTCTCCCAGACAAAAAAGATCGGACCACTGTACACTGAGCATGATATAACATGAACGATACTTTATAAATAAGCCATTTTATAAAATGAAGAAAGTACACTAAGTACACATTGAGATGAGATTTTATAATAGACGTTAATTAGATTATCTTTATTACCAGGGGCGTAGCTAGGAATTGTCTATTTGTTAGGGAGCCGTGATAGGGGCTTGGCCTTTCTAATGTAAAAAACACTCTCTTATGGACCCCTCCAGTGGGGGCCGGGAAGATTTTCGAATTCACCCTATTCCCCCCACCCTAGCTACGCCACTGTATATTACAGAGTTCTAGAATAGTCAAACAAACTTGTGTACATCTATAAAGTTTTTCGCATTCATTTTATTCACTAGAAAAATTTGGTCTTGTTCAGATCGGCCTTGTTGATTGGTGCGGCCTTGTTGGCCATATTTGGAAGTAAAATATTAGACTGGTCAGGAAGCGGCCCACTTGGTTGTATAACAGTGTCCTTTGTTGCCGCCCATGGGTGGAGAAAAGATTATCAAGAGAAAAAGACCAAAGTAAGAGATTGCAATGTTTTATTTTTCATTTTTCGGCTTAGAGGTGGAATTATTTTGTGTTGTTTTAAAGATGGCACTTTGTGTTCTGTATTTAAGTTTGTACATTCTTTGTTATGCCTAAAAGATCGTTTTTATTATGCAATGTCTGTAGCATTATATATTTATTTTGTAGTTCCAAGCATATATTAGTATTTACGATGCTTTTCTGTAATTGCATTGAAAATCAATTCAGTAGTAGATCTATAAGATGTTTCACTGCCTCCTATGCTAGTTGAAGAGCAAAGGTTCTCTACGACGATGTGGGAGAGTTCACTCTTAGTCTACCGGCCCATGTCACAATAGTGGCTTAGCTAGGGATTTGGGGGCGTGGGGAGGGGGCGGGGCTTGACCTCTTTAAGGGCACCTGCATTTTGACATTCCTCATCATGACATGAGAAAATGGCGTAATTTTTAATGTAAAAACAAATTTGAGACACGCATTTAGCGGCTCCTCTCAAGTGGAGGCCTGGTGGGATTTTCAAATCCCCCCCCCACCCTTGCTACGCCACTGTGTCACCATCCTGCTACTTATAAATATTTCTATGTTTTATTATTGATATTTTAATTTAATTCTCTCGTGTGTCCATTCATCTCTTAAATCAAAATAATCAGAGAGTGAAGCTTCTTTATATCATGTCAAACAACCTAGGAATCTTTAGCCCCCTACTCTGACAATTAACTAAAAAAAAATGACCTTGAAACTATAGCAGACGACACGTATTTTACTTATCGTTATTTTTGTATTTCTAACCAGAACCCCGTTGAAGATGTGGCTGCTGTGTTGTGGATGTTGTTTATGCCGCTCCTGTTTAGTTTGATTGGTGCAGCAGTCGATTTTTCATCTTTGGAAATCGGGAGTGTGGGTAATTGTAACCTATGCAGTCATTTCTTTTATTGAGATATAATATTGTAATAACTTATAGGAGAGACGACTCAACGATATAGATGTGTATTCACATGGAGACATCAAAAATACATAGAACAACATCTGCTTTGAACACAGCCTCTTTATCAGCTCTAGACTTGGGCGGAACTTATTCTCTTCCTTCTAATGTCAACATCCTTCTCAGTCTAGTCTCTAACAGTGTGCACCTTCTCAGTCCATTCTCTAACAGTGTGCACCTTCTCAGTCTAGTCTATAACAGTGTGCACCTTCTCAGTCTAGTCTCTAACAGTGCGCACCTTCTCAGTCTAGTCTCTAATAGTGCGCACCTTTTCAGTCTAGTCTCTAACAGTGCGCACCTTCTCAGTCTAGTCTCTAACAGTGTGCACATTCTCAGTCTAGTCTCTAATAGTGCGCACCTTCTCAGTCTAGTCTCTAATAGTGCGCACCTTCTCAGTCTAGTCTCTAACAGTGTGCACATTCTCAGTCTAGTCTCTAATAGTGCGCACCTTCTCAGTCTAGTCTCTAATAGTGCGCACCTTTTCAGTCTAGTCTCTAATAGTGCGCACCTTTTCAGTCTAGTTTCTAACAGTGCGCACCTTCTCAGTCTAGTCTCTAACAGTGCGCACCTTCTCAGTCTAGTCTCTAACAGTGCGCACCTTCTCAGTCTAGTCTCTAACAGTGTGCACCTTCTCTGTCTAGTCTCTAATAGTGCGCACCTTCTCAGTCTAGTCTCTAACAGTGCGCACCTTCTCAGTCTAGTCTCTAACAGTGGGCACCTTCTCAGTCTATTCTCTAACAGTGCGCACCTTCTCAGTCTAGTCTCTAACACTGCGCACCTTCTCAGTCTAGTCACTTACAGTGCGCACCTTCTCAGTCTAGTCTCTAACAGTGCGCACCTTCTCTGTCTAGTCTCTAACAGTGCGCACCTTCTCTGTCTAGTCTCTAACAGTGCGCACCTTCTGCACTATCTTGGATGGCGATGTGCATGGCGGGGTTATAACAATACTATGAAAATGAAGCAGCCACTAACCCTTCCCCCAGACTACCGTTACATGTATTAATGTCAATTGAGAAGATTATTAGCAAATGTCCGGTGGTTTGCACCATTATACCTCTTAGTCTCAAGCACATAACTGAAATATTTCCAGAAATCTTGTGGTTCCAGAAATTTACATACGCGGTGTTTATATGCTTGGCTTTTATAACCGGAGTGCCCAGGACTCGAATCCTGCTGAAGATTTTTAATTTCGGGATCTTTGGGGCGCTTCTGAGTCCACCCAGCTTTAATCGGTACTGACTTTTGTTGGGGAAAAGTGAAGTCTGTTGGTTGTTGTTCTGGCCACATGACACCCTCGTTAATCTTACATCATCTGTACTATATACAGCATAGTCTGAAATGGGAACTCGACTTTTTTCTCCTTATGCATCATAATAGTTAAAATGTTCAATAACTGTTTTAGAAATAAAATACACTTAGAAACAATAACTTAATAGAATAGAATTGTCACTTGAGCATGTGTTCGTGTCTAATTATACATTGACTTTTAGACCTATTTAAAAGCTATTTTGTCAAATTTTAAGCATTATATCTTAAAGTCTGTCGTTTCGATGAATAAAGTATATTTTCAACTGGAAAATAAAGGTCAAAAAGTAAAACCCCAATGCGGATAATACAACCTTTTTTTTCCTTCTTCAAAACAAGATATTGGAAATATACTAAAGAAATTTACATTTTTCGGGGAAGCTAGTGGTTCAAAAATAAATATAAATAAATCCTCTGTAATGGGACTAGGGAAATGGAAATTCAAAGAGAATAGCACTTTCAAAATTGAAGATAACATCAAGATTTTTTATATTGTCTATACTTTGTAGACCTTTGTTCTATTGTAAAGAACAGTGGGAGAATATTTTTGTCAAAGCCTCAAACTTGATTAAACTGTATCAGCACAAAGGTTCTACAATATTTGGTAGAGCAATATTGATAAATAGTTTGGTCATTCCACAGATTGTCTATTTAGCTAACATTACAGAGCCACCACCCAAATTCATAGAAAAGCTGAACAAATTAATTAGAAGCTTTATATTTAAAAACACTATTAGGAGCATTAAGCACACTACACTCATTCAAAACAAAGAGGATGGGGGCGGGGGGGGATAGACTTACAAGATGTTAAAACAAAAATACATTCGCTAAGGCTAAAATTTGTAGGTCAAGTAGTTAGGAACCCAACCAGCTTTCCCTTGACAATTTACTATTATGGTTTAAGATTAAGTAGTCTTCTTCCAATACATAATGACACTCCTCACTATTTTGGTACATTCACTCATCCATTTTACAGATCTATCTCAAGAATCTCACCTGGTAATGAACATTTAATACACAACAAAACCAAAGAATCATACACAATACGTAAAAAGCTGTTACAAGGAAACCTAGTCAATAGGATTAAGTGGCGGAGAGTTCTTGGGGTGAAATAATCCATAGACACATTCAAACACCTACACCAAAAGCTAGAGAAATATCTTATCTTATAGACGTATCTTTGGAATGACCCCTATAGTAAAAAAAAACAGGCAAATGTCCATGAATGTAAATTATGTCATTTTAAAAATGCTGATAACGAGAAGCATATATATTTGAAATGTCCATTATTTCTAAATGTTAAAAATACTGTCAGAGACTTGTTAGAAGCTGTGGCAACTATTTGAATCTAAACTTGTCTATTGTTTGTTTTGTTTTGTAAAATGTTTTACATGTTTCGGATGTTCCTTCAGAGTTGAAGATAGTTTACTTCCTAGGCCAAACCTCCCGCAGGACGACGGGGGATGGGAGCGGGCAGGATTTGAACCCTCGACCAAATGGAGCTTTGTTTGTTCTTGGCCTATTTCTAAAAAAAAATGATTACTCATAATACTCACAGATATTAGATTTTATCTTTTCAGTCTGTGGTGATTCTAACTATAACAGAACTCTCGGTGTCAACTGGTGAAGACAAGTTGCCCCGGGGTTTCATTAGGGGACAATTGTCGCCAGACCAGACATGTTTGTAGTCATAGTCTACATAATAAGTATATAGTGTTGGACATAAAAACATCAGAACAATAGGTATTCAAGCTGATCTGTCAGCTGGTAAACACACCAGTAAAATCTTTAACTCTCAACAATTTCGGACCTTCGCTCTTTGTAATGAACATGAAAAACTAATCTTGTTTTGACCACTCGCTTGTGCTCCTATATCTGCGACTACGACTTTATAATTGATGAACTCCAGCGTGTATATTACAATGAACAGTGTATTTGATCATGAACTATATAAAACTTCTCAATAACCTTGGCTGCTCAACAGTAGTATATGGTCTGGACGTGGATGTGTTAACCTGTTTGTCTTGTGTGTTAGTGTAAATGAAAGCATAATCTGAATAAACTACATAAAAAAGGGTCATCTGTTTCTGTGGACCAGGTTTACGAGGCTGTCAGTTTGTCAGCACAACGACCATCCGCTATTACTTTTCCCACAACTAACGTCAAGTATCCATTAGACCGTGCACAGTCTTCACCAGGATTCGAACCTAGGACCCTCGGTTTGGAAACCAAGCGCTTTACGGCTCACCCACCGCGCCTCCAATAGAACATATACTATGTGTTTAAGTATTAGCGTCAAAAAGTCTATATAATATTCCATAATGATTCACCAATAATATAACTGATCTATATGTCTGACAAATGTATGCTACTAAATCTAATAAAAATGTTCTGCTACCTAAAAAAAACAACAAAAAACAAATAACAACTTACAAACTCTAGTAGAATCCATGCCACTATTGTATATTTAAATCTTTACCCTCAACTCTTAGGTATCGCGATTGGAATCTTGTTTGCTGGACTCTTTGTGCGAGTTGTCACGGCCAGCCTCACCACATGTTACACTGACCTGAATAAGAAGGAGCGGCTGTTTGTCTCCATTGCCTGGATTCCCAAAGCGACTGTTCAGGCAGCCATTGGTGCAGTCGCTTACGACACTGCCGTGGAGAAGGGAGCCCAGCAGTTCATTCCCCTTGGGAAAAAGGTTCGACAACTCTTTACCTAAAATATAGTGAGAAAATTGTCGGGAAAAAGTTGTCAAAACATCCTCTAGAAACAAACCACAAGATATACATAGACAAGAAGATTTAAAAAAAATATAAAGCTAGAAGTTATCAAACTGCATTTCTATAACCTAGTATTAAGATATTTATTACAGTATGCAGAATAAGAAAAGCTGAATAGATTTGCTCATTCTTCCACTCTTATAATTAGCAGACGTTCTTTTTGATAATGCGCGGCCGCTTACGGCCACGTGTTAATCTAGTCGTGCATGTTAATTAACGACTTAAACTCTCCTAACTCATTAATTCACATGGTAACACGTTCTATGCTCTTAAGGTGCACTGTTTCCCCATACCGCTTTTTTTTTTTTGTTATGTTGCTGTGTTTTCTGGACGTAATCATCTTCTATTTTAAAGTAACGTCCGTATTTAATAAGATAAGATAAATGATGTCCACAGGATCTTAAAAAATCAAACTGTAAAGGAAAAGGAGATTACTGTTTGCCTAATTAATAAAACACCAATTCATATGAATCCTGAATCAATAGCTTGGTATTTTCATTTACATTGCTTCAGTGTTGTTTTCAATGGCTATTTCTCGATAGACTAAACAGACAAGTAGATCCGAGTTTCTTAAAGGATTCCCTTGAATAGATGTTTGTCACGTACTGAGCGATCTTCCGCTTTGAGCGTAGATAATTACATCTAGTAGGATAAGAGACTAAGACCATCATATGTCAGGAAACACAACCTTTTCGTACGCTGTCACATAGTTACGCTTGATCGGTCCGTCGACTATTGAGTGAGGTGTCCATTAACAAGGGTTCATACTCGTGCATCCTGTGGATACAAATGCCATAAGCTGTAAGTTAGCGACAGGATTATAGACCGCTGGTGGAAGTTTATCTGTGCTGTAGGACAGGCTTTTATTTATTGCATTACATAACTAAGTGAATGCAAACTTGTTTTTCTAATGTCAAATTCGGTTAACGAAGCCGATAAGAAATGACCCTACATCGATTTAAAAAGCGTGGCGGAAAATGAAGATGGATGATATTTTAGTTTTAAGAAATATTTTTTAACATAAGATAATTTTGTGTTGTCTCGAATACCTTATACACAAACAGCTAAGAACAGCGATGTCCGGCTGGGAGGGGGGGGGGCAAATAAATGTCCGACACTCGTGTTAACTGGCCGCATTAGTACAGCTCCCCTTTCAGACCTTGCGATCCACAGGGCAGATGGTGTCAAGTTTCTTTGTTTCTTTCTCCAACAATTAACGAGCAGGGTGTCATGTGACCAGCACAGCGACCAACCGCATTTACTTTCCCCAACTAAAGTCTGACACCCATTACAGTCTAATGATATAAGAAGTAATTGGCCCTACATTGTATTTTTTGGACTTTTCATTGTATAGTTGATAAAGAAAGCAATTATATCTCTAGAAATGGACAAAACTAGACTAATTCGTTTTACGTTCCAATCCTCTCTGTACATAAAACATTTGTTCAGATATGCACAAAGTTATTCAAAAAGAATAATGGCTCAATTAAGTTGATTCTTACTTAGATCTAAGAGCAACATTCATACTCGAGACCATTAGCTATAGAAGGCCTTAACACTGACTTGCAACGTCGCAACTTGTGGGCATTGGAGGCCACTAGCTCATTGCCGCATCAAACAGACTTGTGACGTGGCAACGAGCTATTGGTCGCGGCGGTTGCGACGATGCAGGCCAGTTTTCAGGCCTTCTTTGAAGATTGGTCTCAGCTCACTCCACAGAGATCCCATTTGTTGCCCTCGACTTTTAGGTCTTCCAAGAAGGTGCAACAGCAGGTTAGACGTGGACGGCTCTGTTTTCACTTTCCTCTTTTCAGCTCATGCCCTATCTGTCTTTGGGAATCATGTTTCTTTCTGCCTAAGCCTTAGACTCTAAGGACATGGTCCCGCGCGGGGGGGGGGGGGGGGGGGGGGGCTTGTGTTCGTTCGGCAGAGGGTTTCTTCATTGGTGATCACGGTATGCAGTTTCTTTCAGCCATCGATGCCGAGTCACGTTTGTCCCATATTTATGGATGACCTCGAGAAGAACTATTTACATGCTTCCAATGCAAATCCATTATTCGACGTTTGTAAAGAAAAAATGTCAATACGTTGGATTCCAATGCCTTTCTAAATATATCCAGTAGGCATATGTTGTTTGTTCCTGCAGGTCCTTTGGGGGGCGGGGTTTACAAATAGATCTTTAGTATTGGACCCCAACAAAAGGAGAGAGGGTGGGGAGAATCCCATGTTTTTTGCATGTGGGGTGAGGGTTAGGGAAGTCTGAAGGGCCAAAATATTTTGTGCGGCGGGGCTGGGGTCTGGTTTTATGTATGTTTACATTAAGTTCTTATTGACGACTCTAATCTGTTTCTTCCTGTAGATATTGAACCAAGCAGTACTCGCCATTCTGATAGCAGCTCCTCTGGGGTCAGCTTTGATTGCCTTGCTGGGACCAAGACTTCTGCATAAAACAGAAGATCTCCATGGAGACATACAAAAAGAGTCTCAAGAACAATCGCAAACAGAATTAGGTCACGTGAATGAGGCGTTTGAAGGACATGAATCAATTTACACCCGTCTCTGAGTTCAAACAACAGGCTGTCTACAACACATACCTTTCTTATGTAGACTGACCCGAAGTAACTTAAAAGGTCGGCAACCTATGGTACACGGGCCGAATCTGGTGCGCCCAGCAGTTAGATAGTACACTGAAGACTGACTGCAAAAAAGCCAATGGTAGTAACAGCTTTAAAAATGTCACCATACGTATAAAAAATAGACTACATAAAAGTTAGATGAAATATAAATACAATAAATGTCTACTTTATGTACAAGTAGTTGATATAGAAAAAAAGCTTATATAAATTCACTCAGTCTGTCTGGTACAAGGTTTGTACATGTTATTTCTCCCACACCCATTTCGGATCAAGTTGAAACTTGCACAAGTATTTTTTGGCATAGACAAGACATGGATCAAGTAAATAATTAATTAATTAGTCAATAAATTATTGTTATTTATTATTTTGTTTTGGTGTCAAATAAAGGAAACAACTTCTATATTATTACGAGATATAGTTGTAAGTGCGGAGTTCTTTCAGTTGGATAATCTTTTTTTTAAGATTTAAAAAAAAATATTTTGCTTGCTTATTCTTCTTAGGGGAGAGTTGCATCGTCAGGCCATCGCACAAATATTCGTGGCCCTTATATGACACTCATCCATGGCCCCGCCCACTGCTAAGGCCAAATTCAGCCTGAATCTCAATGGTCGCCCGTAATCCAAACTAATAGCGTCTGTTTCCCTTTTGGTGGCCTCTAATAACCTTGCTAATTAATGAAGTGACCTTTCAGGAATTTTAACCAAACCTGTTGTCATGCAGTATACGCACAACACAAAATTTCGGTTCGATATGATATAGACAGTTTGACCAAACACACGATTTTTTCTGTTACTATGCTGAAAGTTAAAACAGGTGTGCAAGTAATTTAAAAAAAAATAGTTTTTTGTAGTCAGTGGAGTCCATGATAGGTAAAAATTTGACAGAGTGTGCTAAATGGATATCTAGTAAATAGATGGAGATCTGAGAACTTTATACACATCTACACATCTTGTACACTTTGGTAAAAGTTTTTAGCTACTTATTGTGTCAATTCAACTAAATATTTACTGACATGTGCGTAATGCTAGGCAGGAGAAGTATGTATTGAAAAAATAAAGACAAAGTCAAAAGAGAAAGTAATAAAAGACAAAGTCAAAAGAGAAAGTAATAAAAAGACAAAAGTCAAAAGAGAAAGTAATAAAAAGACAAAGTCAAAAGAGAAAGTAATAAAAAGACAAAAGTCAAAAGAGAAAGTAATAAAAAGAAAAAATCAAAAGAGAAAGTAATAAAAAGACAAAGTCAAAAGAGAAAGTAATAAAAAGACAAAAGTCAAAAGAGAAAGTAATAAAAAGACAAAAGTCAAAAGAGAAAGTAATAAAAAGACAAAGTCAAAAGAGAAAGTAATAAAAAGAAAAATCAAAAGAGAAAGTAATAAAAAGAAAAAAATCAAAAGAGAAAGTAATAAAAAGACAAAGTCAAAAGAGAAAGTAATAAAAAGACAAAAGTCAAAAGAGAAAGTAATAAAAAGACAAAAGTCAAAAGAGAAAGTAATAAAAAGACAAATGTCAAAAGAGAAAGTAATAAAAAGACAAAAGTCAAAAGAGAAAGTAATAAAAAGACAAAAGTCAAAAGAGAAAGTAATAAAAAGACAAAGTCAAAAGAGAAAGTAATAAAAAGAAAAATCAAAAGAGAAAGTAATAAAAAGAAAAAAGTCAAAAGAGAAAGTAATAAAAAGACAAAGTCAAAAGAGAAAGTAATAAAAAGACAAAGTCAAAAGAGAAAGTAATAAAAAGACAAAGTCAAAAGAGAAAGTAATAAAAAGAAAGAAAAAGTCCAAAGAGAAAGTAATAAAAAGAAAGAAAAAGTCAAAAGAGAAAGTAATAAAAGAAAGAAAAAGTCAAAAGAGAAAGTAATAAAAAGACAAAGTCAAAAGAGAAAGTAATAAAAAGACAAAAGTCAAAAGAGAAAGTAATAAAAAGACAAAAGTCAAAAGAGAAAGTAATAAAAAGACAAAAGTCAAAAGAGAAAGTAATAAAAAGACAAAAGTCCAAAGAGAAAGTAATAAAAAGAAAAAATCAAAAGAGAAAGTAAAAAGAAAAGAGAGACAGAGAAGAGATCAACATGAATAACATTATTTTCATAAATGGCAGAAAAAAAAACGAGCTCGCTAGTTGGTAGATCTTGTGAACCAAAGAAAGGAAGGGTTGATAAGCTAGGTGTTTTTTCTAAAGGTAAATGTTAATAGTTGTGAACTGCACTGCAGAATCCAAGTTGACAAGCTCTTTCATTTATAGCATCAAATAATTTGAACACCAGGGAAGCAGTAGTCACTGGGTGTATGGCCGAGGTGAAACTTAAAACTTAACAAAACAACAACAGAAATGGGCAACACCAAGATGCAATTGTGGATTTAAAAAATATGGGCTAGGCGTTTAATAGCACAACTTAAGTTCAAATTTTGCTGTCTTTTTCTTTTTTTTTTTTATTAAGTTGGCAAGAACGAGGCAACAATTTAGTGTCCTTGACATTGTTCAGTTTATCGTAAAAATCTTCGATATCACACAAATTCAATTTAGATTGGCCGTGGCTTCAACGAAGTTATCTATAACATTTGACATGTTCCATCCAAAGCGAAAATTGGATACGTAACTCCATTAGTTTTTCTTAGCAGAGTTCACTCCCTTAAGACATTAACAAAATAACCAAAATGAAAAAAATTGGAAAAGTACAGTAAGAGCAGAGAAGGGTGAGGTGTGGATAACTCTCTAGAAAAACAACATGATCACCCTAGGGCACTTAGATTCAAATTACCAGTCTATAAATTGTTTTCGTCTCTTGAGTTTAGCCTGTTAATTAGACTCACCCTTGCCCCTCCCCAGGCCCAAACAGGTTAAGTTTCTTCCAAATCTCCTCCAGATTTGAACAGAATCAAAGCTTGTTATGTCCTAAGAGTGTTTGTATCATTTCAGGCTTTTGTTTTTTTTTTTGTTTTTAAGATAAAAGGAAGGTATGATGTTTGTATAGTAATTAAAGTACTGTATGATGCTCATTATGACATGTCAGCTGTTTTTTAAGGGCACAGTCAATATGTTGTTCGTTGTGACATGTCAGCAGTTTTTAAGGGCACAGTCAATATGTTGTTCATTATGACATGTCAGTAGTTCGAAACGGTATTGTTAATATTGTATAAATTTAAGAAAGACAACTCAAGGAGACAGGGCCGGATTTAGAGCTGGGCAGGTAGGGCTATTGTCAAGTCTGCAATACACGAAGTCTAGTCCTTATGTCAAGCCTCCAATACACGGAGTCTAGTCCTTATGTCAAGTCTCCAATACACCGAGTCTAGTCCTTATGTCAAGTCTGCAATAGTCTAGTCCTTATGTCAAGTCTGCAATAGTCTAGTCCTTAGTTTCACCTGCCTCCTGTTAAATTTTGTTGTCCATCCCAAACACTTCATAGTGTCGCTTCTGGACCCACGCCAGGAGTCAGGCAGCTCGAAGGATGTCTCTTTACTTCTCTGGTTCCAGAACACCCGACTTAATTTTTTTGTTCTTGTCGCTTAAGGCAGATGTCAACTTCATTTTCCCTCTGCAAAAAGGCCGTTTGTATGTTCAACAGTGTTTTGGTGCGTGACCTTCGTGACCCCCTATGTCGAAGGTGCCGGTTGGTGCGTATCATTAGCGCGGGCGCTGGGCAGAGTTACAACATATTGTTCTTTGTGTCAATAAGGTCCTCAGGATTATGTCGAGATCTTGCTAGAGGAGACTTACATTTAGATCGTTCGCGCATAGGGCGGCAAGCTTCCTCTCCAGAGATTAGTCTCAAGTAATTTTCACAGCCTCCAGCCAGCTGGACCATCAAAACGACAGTAGGGAGCATGCTCCAAAAACATCCTTTCAGGAAATCCCCCCCCCCCCCCCCGAAAAAACAACAACTATGAGGAAATAATGAAAAATATAACACGGTAGGTATTATTTCTATAAACTGAAAAAAACAACAATTGTTTAGAGTGACAGTTTATTGTTGTTAGTTGTAGTATTAGATAGGCCAATTATAGAATGTGCATCCATTTGTTTATAAATGTATAAAATGTATTTCATAAATGATCACGGCAACTTTCACACAGACCCCCACCCCTACTTCCCTCGCCCCTTTTTTTTCCAACGTGACCAGACAAGTGATAGGTTCATAGCAAAGTGAGAACGCTAATAGCATGAAATGGCGCTAAACAAAACAAAACAAAAAACAACTGGTAAAATTATTTTTAATCGCACAGATTTATTATTGCTAGTGTAGCTCTATGATAAATTTAATTACATGACTGATCCAAACTAATTGATAAACATTAATATAAGCTTTGTTTTTTTTTTAAAGTATATTTTTTTGCATTTTTTTAAAATAAATACTTCAAACTAATTGATATAAGTGCGCTTAACACAAGCTTTGCTTTTCAAAAGTGGGTGGTTTTTATTTTCAAAAGTATTTTTCTATTTTACTTGCTTTGCAGTGTCCTTAAACCTTTACACTGTAGACACAATTCGTCGTCTTGAGTTGATTTCTGTTTCAAGTACGGTCTATGTCGCTTCAAATTAGTTTCACTAAGCCCTGTCCAGCTTTTACAAACCCAATACAAACTCGGATACAGACTGAGCGGTGTAAGAGAAATGAAGCCCTATCCAAAATGACACCACCGCAAAACTTTCTTACTCTTTATCAAGTTTTGAGAACCGTCAATAAAATTTAATCAAATAAAAACCTATACACGTCGTAATGACTGCTCCAGTTTCTCATGGACTTTCGCAACTCTTTTTGTTTTTTTTAAATCCAACTGTTCAAAATATATGGACATAATTAAATACCATTTTTAAAACAATATTTAACATGTTCTACATGTTAATCCCCTACACTTCTTTTGTTACTGATTCCTTCATGAGTTGGTTTTAAGTGGGTAAACCACATCCCATAATATAAACCATTTATTCGTTTTAGTTACAAAGCCTTTTTTAGAACTCACTCTATCTGGTACAAATCTCGTACACGACATTTCTTCTACTTTGCACTACAGAGTAATGTTTAAACTTTGCACAATTATTCATTATTGATGACAACACATTAATCACTATATAAAACAAATTAATTAATTAGCATTAGTTAATTAATTTTGTTTAATATAGAAAAGGAGATAAAGCTTGCATTAGTGCGAGATATGGCAATAATAGTGCCGTTCTTTCTCTTGTATACGCTTTGTATTTAAAACGTTTTTATTTTTACATTTTATATTCTACTTGTTAGGGAGTTATTTCTACTTTCTACTTGTTTCCAAGTTACTTGTTGAATAAACAAAATAAGTTTTTGACTTTGACTGGTCAGTTTCGAACGGTACTACAGGATTGAATCATTGAAGAGTATTACAGTCTAGCCCAAAGCTTTCGCAGAACGTCAGGGGATGGCAGTTAGCACGGTTCAAACCCTCAAGGAACAGCCTTAGGCCCACTACTATTTCTCATTTACATAAATGATTTACCTGATTGCATTAGTTCAGGAACAAAAGTCAGATTATTCACAAACGTTTGGATAATATAGAGAACAATAAAAAAATTCAAGATACAGACATTTAAAAAAGGAATTAGATGAATTACAGAAATGGGAATCAGATTGGAGCATTGTCTTTCCACCCAGAAAAATTTCAATCAAGACAGTAACAAAGAAAACTATAAAAATAGAATAATAATAAAAACAAATTATTTTATTCATGGTAAACAGTTACACTGATTAAAAACTGAAAATATCTAGGTGTGATAATAAATGTAAAATTTATCATGGAATATGATGAAATTATTTAAAAAATCAAACAGGAACATAAACTAAAATGTTAGTTAGGTCAATAATAGAATATGCATCCTCTGTTTGGGACCCCTCAACACAAGAAAAGTTAAGAAACTGAAACAGACACAAAATAGAGCAGTGAGATTCATTACAAACGAATATTCACATTTAGTGAAATCCTTAAACTTACAAACTCTTCAGGATAGAAGACTTAAAACTAAAGTAATTATACATAACCAAACACTCTGGACCATAAATATTCAAATACAAAAACAAAATCTAATAAAGTACTCAGAAAGACGCAAAGATAAAGGCACATTCCTAGTTCCATATGCTAGGACAAATTTGTACAAATGCTCCTTCTTCCCTAGTGCTATTAGAACATGGAATGGGTTGCCTGAGCTAGCCAGGAAAAACAATTTCTTCTTTCTTCTTCATCGTTCTCATTGTTATGTTGGAGTGTTCATATGACTAGACCAATACATGGGATTAAATAAAATATTGCCCACTTGTTCAGAAGATGAGACTTATATCAAAATATAGACAACTTGTGACTTTGTAGTTTAACGTTTGTTTAAAGAAGAGACAATGTTAATAACGTGTTTAATGTCTATTCCATCCAGGGCTTCTCATTCTTCTCTCATGCCCACTTTCAAGATGATCCAAAGTTAGGGTTAATATTTGTAAGTCTGTGCGCCTATGGTAGAAGCTTTGGTAGAAAATACACTTCTGAAGGCGTCTTTTATCATACCAAGTTGTTTATTC
The DNA here is from genome assembly GCF_947242115.1 of Biomphalaria glabrata. Lineage (NCBI taxonomy): Eukaryota > Metazoa > Mollusca > Gastropoda > Planorbidae > Biomphalaria > Biomphalaria glabrata. The sequence continues at coordinate 56,433,848 of NC_074712.1, read as the reverse complement.
ATGAAGATATAAACTAAGAGAAAAATCTTAATCTGAAATCTCAAACTAACAAATTTGCAAATTAAACACAGTGAGCAACAAGGAAAACTGCGCACTGTCAACACGTTTTTCTTTTAATTAATTAAAGATACATCATATTTTTGTTGATCTCAAATCAACTGTAGTTTCTGTTAACATTCCCGATAGGTTATTGATTTTTATACTAGCCTTATATACAGGGAGCGAACCCTGGGAAGAAGTCCAGGAATAGCTGTTTAATACTTATGTCCATATTTTAAACAATCAATACTCTCTACTTAGCTTCAAATTATAAGCTCTTTTCTCTAAAAAAATCTATTTGTAGGAATATTAACGGCTCAGCCATTTACTTTGTTTCGCAATAGGATGTTTTAGAAAGGGATAACATATAAGGTGACCTTTGGTGACAGGCTGTAAGCAGCACTCTAGTAACAAGCTGTAAGTAGCACTCTAGTAACAAGCTGTAAGCAGCATTCTAGTAACAAGCTGTAAGCGGCACTCCAGTATAAACCTGTAAGCAGCACTCTAGTAACAAGCTGTAAGCAGCACTCTGGTAACAAGCTGTAAGTAGCACTCTGGTAACAAGCTGTAAGCAGCACTCCAGTATAAACCTGTAAGCAGCACTCTAGTAACAAGCTGTAAGCAGCACTCTGGTAACAAGCTGTAAGTAGCACTCTGGTAACAAGCTGTAAGCAGCACTCCAGTATAAACCTGTAAGCAGCACTCTAGTAACAAGCTGTAAGCAGCACTCTGGTAACAAGCTGTAAGCAGCACTCTAGTAACAAGCTGTAAGCAGCACTCTAGTAACAAAGTGTAAGCAGCACTCTAGTAACAAACTGTAAGCAGCACTCTAGTAACAAACTGAAAGCAGCACTCTAGTAACAAAGTGTAAGCAGCACTCTAGTAACAAACTGTAAGCAGCACTCTAGTAACAAAGTGTAAGCAGCACTCTAGTAACAAGCTGTAAGCAGCACTCTAGTAACAAGCTGTAAGTGGCACTCCAGCATAAGCCTGACAGCAGCACTCTAGTAACAAGCTGTAAGCAGCACTCTGGTAACAAGCTGTAAGTAGCACTCTAGTAAAAAGCTGTAAGCAGCACTCTAGTAACAAGCTGTAAGTATTCCTCCAGTATAAACCTGTAAACAGTACTCTAGTAACAGTAAGCAGCACTTTAGTAATAAGCTGTAAGTAGAACTCCAGTATAAACCTCTAAGCAGCACTTTAGTAACAAGCTGTAAGCAGCACTCTAGTAACAAGCTGTAAGCAGAACTCTGGTAACAAGCTGTAAGCAGAACTCTGGTAACAAGCTGTAAGTAGCACTCTGGTAACAAGCTGTAAGTAGAACTCCAGTATAAATCTCTAAGCAGCACTTTAGTAACAAGCTGTAAGCAGCACTCGTGTAACAAGCTGTAAGCAGCACTCTTGTAACAAGCTGTTAGCAGCACTCTTGTAAAAAGCTGTAAGCAGCACTCTTGTAAAAAGCTGTAAGCAGCACTCTTGTAACAAGCTGTAAGCAGCACTCTTGTAAAAAGCTGTAAGCAGCACTCTTGTAAAAAGCTGTAAGCAGCACTCTTGTAAAAAGCTGTAAGCAGCACTCTTGTAACAAGCTGTAAGCAGCACTCTTGTAAAAAGCTGTAAGCAGCACTCTTGTAAAAAGCTGTAAGCAGCACTCTAGTAACAAGCTGTTTGTTGCACACTGGTGATAAGCTATATACTGTACAGTTAAAGATTTGCATTTCTTGTGGAAAAAACTATAAATAGCAATCGTTTTGGTGTATCCGGTGTACAGAGTACAGAAAGTGTTGAGACTCGAAGTCTTTTTTTAAGGTCTAGAACACAGACCTATATATATCATATCTACACTGGAAAATGGAAACTAATCCTTATCCGCGACTGATAAACTCACAAACCTATATATATTATATCTAGACTGGAAAAGGGAAATAAATCCTTATCCGCGATTAATCAACTCACAGACCTATATATATTATATCTAGACTGGAAAATGGAAATAAATCCTTATCCGCGATTGATCAACTCACAGACCTATATATATTATATCTAGACTGGAAAATGGAAACAAATCCTTATCCGCGACTGATAAACTCACAGACCTATATATATTATATCTAGATTGGAAAATAGAAACAAATCCTTATCCGCGATTGGTCAACTCACAGACCTATTTTTTGTTTTAATCACAAAACTAACTATTCACGTAAATTCACAAAATAAAGCTATTTCCTGTTAGTTTCCATTAAGAGAATGTACTCACATCCTAGATTGAAATAATTCACGTCTATTGATTTTAGTCACCTTATGTACATTTAAATAGATTGCTTTTATTTTTATGTATCTAAAGGTAGCAAAATAATAATTATAAAACGAGAGTGCTCTTATTTTCGGTGTTTAATTACTAGATCTAGTTCATCTAGATCTAAACATTAAATTATATGTTACATAGGTTAGGGTAGAAAAATACTTTACTTCTTATAACTACTTTACAAAACAACGCCTTGTTTCATCTTTTTAAAAAGTTTTTCACATTTAAATATCTCCATGTCCAGTCTAGATATAATATATATAGGTCTGTGGTGTAGAATAATTTGTGTGCTCATTTTAGTTCTTGTCAAATCAAATTTTGTAAGTTCTTCATTTTTTTTATCTCTTGCTTTTTTTTTGTAGTTTAGCTGGCAATAGTAAAGGTCAATTAAGCGTCCTTGACATTGTATAGTTTATCCTAAAAATTCCCAAGGGGTAAGATGTAAACTGCACAATGGTATTAACTCTTTCTCTCCTAATTAACGATACCATCGTTGATTTGACCCCATTAACATAAATTTATTTTTTGACTTTATAAACTTGAATTTGTGTGATGTAAAAAGATCAAGCATTCTCTTTTAAGTGAATACCAGAAGTAAGTTTTCTGATTACCAACACAAATGTTATTGGAGTTTAATCCTAACAGGGTAGAATGGAGAAATGTGAAAAAAGAAAATTTACCAGAACGTGGAAAATAATGACAGAGATAAGAGAGTTAACCTGTATGCTGTATATGAGATGAATGCTGCTGTCTTGTGACAATCTGTATTCTACACTCTGGTTACAAGCTGTATGCTACAATTTGACCACATGCTTTAAGGAGTAATCGGGGACAAAATATACTATCTGGAAAGCGTGACAACTGGGTTTCTTCTAGCATCGTTTCAATGTTCTGGAGTAGTGGGCCTTTAGACTTTTAAAAATGTGTTTGCGACTTATAAGGAGGTTGAGAAACACTAAACAACAAATTAAAAACTTAAATATATATATGAGCGGTAAAGCATTGACTCCAAACCGGGGTTCCGGGTTCGAATCATGGTGAAGACTGGGATTTTTACTTTCGGTATCTTTAGGGCGCCTCTGAGTCCACCCAGCTCAAATGTGTACTTGACATTAATTAGGGAAAAGTAAAGGCGGTTGGTCGTTGTGCTGGCCACATGACACCCTCTGCCATAGAAACAGATAACCTTTACATCATCTGCAAGGGTAACTTTACTTTACTACTTAAATTATATTACTATTATTATTACTACGATTTTAAATATTCTTTGCGACTGCAGTTATGCCCATAAGCCGTAAGGTATTACAAATCAGATTAAACGAGAAATCTGTTTAACAGCGCTTCATTGACGTGGTGGTTTAAACAGTTTCAGCCCAGTAGCACTAATATCTATTGCCTTACAGCCTCGATCCTCACCAGTTTGCCTACAAAGCCTACAACTGAGAATGCATATTATTGTTCTTTTGGGTTGGACCAGCCCCATTGGTATCTCGATACACCCCAATCTTATGCACAAGTGCCCTTCGTAGATTTCTCCTTGAATCACAACACCATACAGGCACATCAATGATCAACAAATTAGATGATTAAAATATAATACCCTATATACAAGCAAGGGTTCTAAAATTCCTTATTCAGCGTCCCCAGTTCGTTAATACTTAACATCAAATCATCAACACGAGTACTATATACAAGGCTGTGTACTTTCTCTTGTGCTCTGTACTTTCTACATTAAAGATATATAAAAGGCCTCAATGACTCAATTAAATTGATAAAAATTCGTTGATGCTACTGCCAAGTGGGGATCCCTAGGGACTTTGGATTTAGCTCCTCCCTCTCCACACCCTGGGGGAACGGAAAAAATGGGGAATTGTGTTTGAGGAAGCGTTGAAATGTGTTCCTTTTGTTTGGATATGCAAATTTAAAGAAGGGAAGTTCCGACTTAAATAAACAAAATATAGTTTAAAAGATAACATAGCCATCAGGGTGTGAGTATCACATATATGTTATATCCGTAATTACTTTACTTAGACTTAGATCATCCAGCAAAAGTAGATACATGCTGACAAAAAAACTGATCTAGTTATAAATGAGTCTACAATATATAGTGATGGGACTGAACGCCACATTAGGTAGAAGGTTGTTGCGCTTTAAGGTAAAGCTGAATTACGAATTAATTCCAATTCTTACTTTTCTTAAAACAAGACAAAAGCAAAACAAAACAAAAAAACGAATAGGAAATCTAGATTGGTTCGGATTAAAAAAAAATTGAGTTTGGTGGATGTGTCTATTTGATCAATCTTTAGGGCGTTGGTCCAGAGAATAATTACCAAACACTTCATGGCTCAAAGAAGTAAAGAAAATGGACATTGAAAAAGTTTACCCGGACATTATGTACAGAGAAGAGTTCACCAGGAGCCGTCACTTTTGCTAGGTATTAGAGTTACCTGCTCTTCAGTCTACGTCTGCTGAGTGTTTGTCGTCTGGTTCTCAATGCACTCGTCGACATCATTAGAAGTGTACTGACTATTGATTGGTCCTGACCATAATGAACCATAACTCTCTGCTTGGTGAAAACATCAATATATCCTTTTAGTTGACAACTTCAAACAAAATATTTACCAACAATATTTCAGGATAAAAAACCCTCTAAGAAACAAAAATGATTCGAAAAACGAGCGATTTTAGCGCACAATAGTTGTGAAAGAAAAGGTTTCAGGTTTTAATGAACGAAAATGTGATTACAGTAAAATAAAGTAATCTTTCTTCTCCAATAAATTACTGTTCTTAAAGTGTATGATTAGCCTGCAGAATCTTAGAATTGCAAGGCTGCATTAACTATAATCATACAAAACTATTTAATCCAGAGCATATTCAGTGGCGTAGTTAGGGTGAGGGGGGGAGGCGGGAGAATGCGAAAATCCACACTTGAGGGGGACCCAAATGAAAGTCTTTTTACATTATAAATTAAATATTATACAAAATGCAAGGGGCAGGGGCCCCTAAACGATGGATATTCCTAGCTTCCCCCCCCCCCTGCTCATATCAAATTATATGGGACTGAAGTTTCCTGTATTTGGTTCTTTTATTAATTTCTACCATTCTAAATAATTTTTTTTAGTGGAACATCTGCCATTGTTTTGTTCTGAGAAATGTTTGTATTAAGCAACTAATTGTAAAGTGTAGTTAGAAGAATGCCAACGTTCAGGACTGGTCAAGTTCTATCATTTCTAGACAGGACTAGTTTCCCCTGTTAAAACTCTAACCTTGTTCTACCTTGGGGGGGGGGGGGGGAGGTAAAGGTGGTACGTCGTTGTGCTGGCAACATGACACGCTCGGCCAGAGAAGCAGATCATTTGAAATCGTCTGCCCCCATATATCAGAAGATCGGAAGAAAAAGGGAGAAAAAGGGAGAGGTGCCATTTACACGAGATGTTTCACTTTGAAGTATATATACAGTCCATCGTGGTTCGATGATGACCACCTTGTCATCCAGGGGGGCTGAGGGCTTTGCATTGGGGTTCTATGGCTGGTGAGACCTATGTGAGCCCCGAATGTTCGGCTGCACACTGGGCAAGGTTATTCCAGCTGGAGCTAGTGTCCTTGACCTTGCTTTTCTTCTCTGGCGTTTTTCTTCTGCCAGCGTGGTTCTCTTTTCCTTCAGTTACTAAATAAAAAAGAAAAAGCGAAATGTAAAAACAAAACAAAACACAAAAGTCCGAAACGTTAATCTATAACTACAATTATTTTTTTTTTCCTTTGTAAAAACTTTTAATCAGCTTAGACTTTCCATTTTCGGAATATATATGTGAAATGTTCCTAACCTTTTTGAAATATGGGGTCTTTTTGGGGACCTTTATCCAGATACTAAATATTACTGCTAAATATGTTTTTTAGGGCCCTAAGCTATACCCTCTGCTGCATATAGGTCAATCCCACCCCGCTGGTCTCCAGACACCCTCCGTGTCAGGAAGCCCCCTTTCCCCATCCTTCTAAGGGAGCACATCCCCCACAGGTTTTTTTTTTTTCGATACGCTGGTTTAAAGGAACTAAAAAGTGTAATGCGATTTGCTGGTTGTTGAAATGAGAAGTACTCGGTAGACATAGAGATTAACGTCCAAAAGTAACACAAGCAAAACATTAAAAATAATACTTTTAAAACAAATAGACAATACCTCTTTTATAGCTGGTTCAAGATAAATAATTTGTAGAACTCAACGCAAAATTAAATGGAACAGAAATAGTAATACAAAATAATTTTGAATTGGGAAAAGGGTTAGACTACAACTGTATGACTTATAACTTATTTTAAGACAATTAGGCAACTATCTAGTGGTAATAAAGGATATTGTTAAAACTAGTGCTCAGTTCTTTTAAAATAGTTGGCAACAGTAAATGTCAATTTAGCGTCCTTGGAGTTTGTCTCATTCATCGTGAAACTTTCCAATTTGGAAAGAATAGTTGGCATTCCGTGCTTTTGATCTTTGAATAAAAATGTCATCTCAGAAAAAGCCACATAATTTATTGGTCAAAACGTTTTAAATTTAAATATGGCTTAACAAAATCACTTTAACACAACAACAAAAAATACACACACACACACACACGTACAATAAACATCAAACAAAAATTGAGTTGAATTCCAATAACTTTTTAATCAATAATATCAATGTAGTATTTGTACAAGTTATTCTTTAAAGAAAGAAAAATCATTGAAAAAACGTGACATGCAAAAAAATCTGGCCACAATTAACAAAAGGGTTAAATACCAAAAGTGAAGGATGAATTAATTTATATTTTGATTGAAATTGCAGACTCACTGAAATAGGATTTTATTATTAACATGGAAATTCTGATATTTAATGGTTATACTTGTTAGATAATTTTGGAATGTAAATTGTTCAGCATGTATTGAGTGATCAGCACCCCATTCAGAATTCTATATAGGCTAGTTTTTCTTCCATTTTTAATCTGCTTTATTTAGCACCACGCTAATGTATAATTTTAGATACGATTAATACCAAGACAATTAAATTCTATGCAAATAACGTGACGACCAATGACCAAACTAAACATCATTATGACCAGTGTCCAAACTAAACATCATGATGACCAATAAAAAAACTAAACATCATGATGACCAATGACCAAACTAAACATCATGATGACCAATGACCGAAATAAACATCTTGATGGCCAATAGAAAAACTAAACATCATGATGGTCAATGACAGAATCAAACATCATGATGATCAATGACCAAACTAAACATCATGATGACCAGTCTGAACAAAATAGTGCTATGAACCTGAAAATGAGCTCAATCTCAATCTGTTAATTACTAAATATAAAAAAAAATGTAAGCACAAGCCGTGAGTCATTGTGTTGGCTACACATCATTTAGTTAAAAATTGACCACAGAAAAGAAAGAGCTTCACTGGGACCTCCATAAACCTGCACAAATCTCGTCATTTTACTAAGAGTCTTACATAAGCAATGACAAAGATAGGAAATGTCAGGGGAGCCAATGCTGAGCATGGGGTTTCTACATTATCAGAAACAGCACATAAATCTAGAACAAGCATATTTATTCCTGCCTAGATGACATCACAAACATGGCTGGGCATGTGATAGCGGTGCCACTGCGGAATCGTCTTACAATGCTCGATTTGCTGAGATATTGAAGATCCACATGATCTGATAAACTGCGGACGTTTCATGAGACAAGCAATCTAATCGGCTGTGTATAGACATGTTATATCTCCTATGCTATATGTGCTTTGGACAGGCGGATTCAACGTATGTATGGTTTTGTAAGTTACTTTACGCATGATAAAAGGTGAATTAATATTGGTTGATAATGTCCCGCATCTCAACATCTCTATAATTATTTATATCATCAACAATCACGTCAAGACTTTTAGTTCACTCATGCCAACTAGAAAAAGAATACTCTATTTATAGTCTCCCTTGTCCAGTTTATCCAGGCGTGAATACTTATGAGACTATTGATATAACAGCTTCAGGTCATTTGAAGACTTTATTAATATTAGGTTCGTAAGTAAGAAACTTAGATGTAAAAAGATAATTTTTAATTAAAAAAATGGATTCCCGTAAACAAAATGGATTAACAAAATCAAAATGCGTAGCACTTGATATAACATACAATTGACATCATTAGTTGATTCATAAATAAATTCAAAATGACAGGAAAAAAAAAAATAAAAAAATACAAATGGTACAGTACATACAATCAGATGTTGTTCAAAATGTACACCTTCAAAGTTCTATCATTTTAAATGATTCAATTGAATTGTTATATTTCTAATTATTTCTTAAGGATTGGCTTATTGGGGATTGAAATCGTATACTGCTGTAAACAGGGGAAGATAATTTTACCAGTAAAAAGTGGATAGGGCAACAATGACACATTGTCTTCTCTTGCTTAGGACTACCAAAAAGCTATAAAGGCTTAGCACTCAGCGCCCGCGCCAACTCTTACACACATGTATATAAATAGATATACCAAAGATACATAAAAAAGATACTCTGAAATGTTTAGTATTGAATAAATGGAACAATTATAGAACTTTCAAACGACATTTACAAATGCGAAATAAAATGGTTGAAATGTTGTTTTTCTGAAAGTGTACATTTTTCTCCTCTTTAATTTCAAGGCTGGTGATGTAACAAGAGGAGTAGCTCAATAACCAGAGTCTATTCAAGTCTATTCCAGTCTATTGAAGTCTATTCTACATTGATTTGTTTCATTAATGCTAATGTAGATTTGGGTTTTTATTCGCTTTCAACAGGATTCTACCTAGCGCCTTCTTCTAAGTTAGTTGATCCATGGCACAATGCGGTTGATCACGCAGAAAAACAAGATTTGTCTCCACCTAGTGACGTCCAATTCAGTCAATGTTTAGTCTTGTTTTAACTTTAAAACATAGAAAGTATTCCTTTTTGTCAACACACCAACTTACTGATACAAGTCAACAAAAATAGATCAATTTGTATTTCTTGGGTCGGTCGGAGATAACAAATCCACAGTTCTTGGCAAGGGAAACGCATTAGTTCTTGGTTAGGTTAAACGCATAACAGTTCTTGGCCACGGTAAACGCTTTACAGTTCTTGGCCCCGAGAAACACGTTACTACGAAGTTATTGGCCAATGGTAAATGCATTTCTTGGCCAAGATAAACGCATTTTAGTTCTTGACGCGGATATACACGTCAGTCTGAAGTTCTTGGTAAATGTATTACAGTACGTGGACCAGAGAAAACACACTGCTTCAAAGTTGTTAAAAATACTAGGCAACTCCCTAATACGTAGACCATGATCTTCTATGCAAGAGTGACCATTATACGTGAGTGGACATTACATTATTTCTGTTCAACCTTATGAGATCACTGTTCTGCCGTGAAGGCCTGTGATGGTAGCAGACGCTGCCCTGCAGATGCCCGTAGTTGATACTTCCGTGGCCGTTGGCGCAGGGGTCTAGCCTGATCGAGGAGTCCCTCGTACTCACGCTTTGCTGTAAGGCACTGTTGTACATTGACCTGGTCGAGTAGAGACCCCGAGCCTCCTTCTTGGCGCAACACAGCATGGACCAAATGCGCCGGCGTATCTTCTGACTGAACAGGCAGTAGACCAGGGGGTTCATGCAGCTGTTGGACGTGCCGAGCCACTGCGCGAAAGGATTGACGTAGGTATTGATGATCGGGTCGCTCTCGTTGCCGCCGAAGAAGAAAACGTTCAGCCTGATGACGTACAGCGGCATCCACGAGATCATGAAGAGAAGGACCACCACCATCAGCATCTTGACCACCTTCATCTTCGACTTCTCGATGACTCCCTTGCTGGACGTGATGCCAGGGGCGTCTCTGTTCCAAACACGATACCCTATCAAAAAGTAAAAGACGGCGATGAGAGTCAGGGGGATGCAATAGAGCAGCAGGAAGATGACGCCCAGGAAAAATCCCTTTTTGGCCTCTTCGCTTGGAAAGATCTCGTTGCAGACCGTGTACATAACACCGTCTATTAACAAATCATATTGTCTATAGTACAGAGCCCACGGGAGGAGGATCAGCAAGGAAAAGGTCCAGATGATGACCAGAATGACCCTGGCATTTTTCTTTGTGTTACGTTGGCGCATCACGTGACAAATTGCAATGTATCTGAGGGAAAAAAAGTTCGACAGTTAATACTAATAGACGTATACATAACTCAAAATGACAAACTTGTTTGCACTTTAAAAAAACAACAACATAAAATAGCATGAATTTAAGTGGAGGGGAATTTCTTTTCAAAAGAAACGAAGCTGCATCAGTCAAGAAAAAGAAGAAGAAAGATGCCCTGTCAACTAGTCCTAAGTCAGATGCATATACATGCACGAAGTGTGGCAAACTCTGCCCCTTCAGAATCGGCTTGGTTAGTCACACCAGATTTTGCCCCGTCTCAAGACGAAACCAAAGCCATTGATTCACCTGGCTGCATCCATTGTCTTCCGAGACATAAGGAGCCATATATATATAGGGCAAATAAACTTATATAGACAACCATAGAAAACATGGACACACCATTACAACACATAAACATAAGTGATCTGTAAACAACAAAAAATAATACTTTCCATTCTCTTCCATTCTTAGATTGTATTTTGTTCATTGCAAAGCTTGTATCAACTCGTTCTGTCTGTCTGTCTGTCTGTCACATACATTGTCGGATCACGTTGAGATTCAAACAATTATTCATTGGCATAGACAAAAATTGAATTAATTAAAAAACAAAAGTAACCAATTAGTTAATAATTACTGGTAATTAATTATTTTTTTGATACCAACAAGGGAAACTAATCCTTCAGTATACACAGAGATGCCTAAATTTGTTGGGTTTAGCCCCCTTAAATAATTGTTAACGCTATTTTTCACTTACGCATTTTCTGATCAAGTTGATACTTAAGACAATTATTAATTGTACCTTACGAAACACGAATCAATAATAATAATAAAAAAAAAAAAATTAGACAATTAATTAGTGGTAATTAATTATTTTGTTTGATATCGAAATAACATTATTAGTATGTATAGTTTTAAGGGCGGAGTTCTTCCCCTTTAGATAAGCTTTTTTTATGATGCTATTCGCCTTACTTTGCAAATTTAATAAAAATTTTTTTTTTTTTTAAAGATTACATTCTAGTACTTGTGGCAGGTATTTGAAATTTGGTTATTTTCTATCCAGACCTAAATAGACAACTTTTTCGTAATTATGTTATATCATTGGCTTAACAATGTACCCGTGGGCCCGGGTTCAGGAATAGCTTAAAAAGTTTACTTTCCCATTCAACACATTTCATTTACAAAACACTTCTAGATATAAATGTTTTGTGAATTAGGTCTGGCTACCATTACAATGAAAGGGGCGCCGCTGATGAGTGGTATGCACCTGGCTTCCGAACCGGGGCTGTTCTAGTGAGCACTGTCACTTTTTTAAGGCGCCCATGAGTCCACCCAGCTCTAATGTGTACCTGACATTGGTTGGGGAAAATTTAAGACATTGCGCTGGCCACATGACACCCTCGTTAACAGTGGACAACAGAATCAGATAGCTTTTACATAAAACAAAAGAAAAACAAATTAATCCCATGCAGTCATCTCCCTTTTGTGCCGATAAAGCAGAGAGACATTAAATATGAATAAACAAATACATATTTTCTGTCTCTCTGTGTCAATGTGTCTATTTCTCTGTCTCTCTCTGTGTCTTTCTGTCTCTCTCTCTCTGTCTCTCTCTCTCTCTGAGTAAAAGACCTCATTAAAAATGATTTAGACTTTTTATAACACCTTTTGATAGGTAGCGTATAGATCATAGGTCTTATTTAATTAAAGTTATCGCTAATACCAACCTGTCAAGTGCAATGACCACTAAAGTGTTGACCGACGCGCTGACGGACACCCCCTGTAGGTATGGGATGGCAGTGCAAAGGAATGGTCCAAACATCCAGTCTGTAGAGCAAATAAAAAAATCATTACTGTAAGACTATATTACATGTGTATATGTGTATTCAGATTTCATCTTTATTCTCTTTCTCATGTATGTTCTATGTATATAAAGTTTGCTGTTTTCACACAGTATTTGTTTTACAAGTTTATATCAACTCAATGTCTGGTAAAATTTTTAAATATGTTATTTCTCCAACACCCAATCTCGGATCAAGCTGAAATTTTGCACAATTATTTCTTTTACCTAACAATACAAGAATCAATTTAAAAAAAAAACAGTTAATTTATTAACTATTGGTCATTAATTATTTTGTTTGGTATTTCGAACAAGGGAAAGAAATTGTACTTGACTGAAGTGTTGGTATGAGCTGAAGTATGCCCCTTTAGAGGACGCCGCTTCAAAAAAAAGTTTGAGAAAAGCAAAGGATTTTCTGTGTGTCCATTTTTAGCGCCCTACAGTATATTGATGTGTAAAAGTTAACTAAAAAATTATTCACTCTTAGTTTACCTAAAAAAATTAATTGCCATAGTTTAATTGAAAGAATTTTTTTGTTAGTTAAAATAGTAATTTAATTATAATTTTTTTTTAGTTTAGTTTTAGCCAAACTACAGTAAGGAGCAGAGACTTAGAGATCCACCATCACCACCATGAAATAAACTCCAGGTATTCATCAATACCTGCCTGAGGAAGATTGTTATGATCCGCTGGCCAGACAAGATCTGGAATGAGAAACTGGCAAAGAACAAAACAGCAGCCCATTGAAGTAGATATCCTTCAGAGACGCTGGAGATGGATAGGTCACACCCTTCGCAAGCCTGCATCCAACTTAACAAGGCAAGCCCTAACCTGGAACCCCCAAGGAAAGAGGAAGAGGGGACGGCCAAAGGAATACATGGCGCTGCGATATGGAAGCAGATGCCAAGCAGATGGGCAAATCGTGGGGACAGTTGAAAAGACTCGCCCAGAACCAAGACGCCCGGAGGAAGCTGGTTGGTGGTCAATGCCCCAGAAGGGACCACGGGCAGAGATGAGATGACAAACTAAAGAGTTAAATTAAAATGTGTAAAACTTTTTAACATGTGGTAGCGGTTGAAACGCACATTCCTGTTTTCTAATCATGTACATGGTTTCAACAGCGTTGATTATAAAAAAAAATGCAATTAACCACTATTTAGTCACAGTCTGTATTTGAAGAGGGATTGGTCAAGTAATATGGTGGTAGAGGTTATGGAGCCAATACCTGCACTTGAATGTAACTGCATTATAAATGTTGTTTAACATTTTCTGCCAAAAACTTCTATGCAATATTATGAATGGGATTGTTCAATTTCTTTTGGTCACTTGATGATGTTTAATCATTTCTGTTTGTTTGGAGTGAGAATCTGATAAGCATGCTAGGTCAATATTTGGTGATTTTAATCAATTCATTTGCGGTAAACGATTAACTTCTGAAAGATCAAGTACACTCTTTTTATAGCTTAAACTTTAGAGGCAGCCGAAGATAATAGCGTCTTTATTAGACCTTTTATGGAGATCTGGGTCTAGATGTAAAGTTAGGCCTATGTAGATAAGAGCATTAGGATAACCAACTGTAGACAAAATAATCCACACCGTCCCTGCCCAAAAAGCAAATAGGTCAGATAGACGTACACATGTAGGCCTAGTGTACTGTAGTGTGTAGTCACACATGTAGGCCTAGTGTACTGTAGTGTGTAGTCACACATGTAGGCCTAGTGTACAGTAGTGTGTAGTCACACATGTAGGCCTAGTGTACTGTAGTGTGTAGTCGCACATGTAGGCCTAGTGTACTGTAGTGTGTAATCACACATGTAGGCCTAGTGTACTGTAGTGTGTAGTCACACAAGTAGGCCTAGTGTACTGTTTTGTGTAGTCACACATGTAGGCCTAGTGTACTGTAGTGTGTAGTCACACATAAAGGCCTAGTGTACTGTTTTGTGTAGTCACACATGTAGGCCTAGTGTACTGTTTTGTGTAGTCACACATGTAGGCCTAGTGTACTGTTTTGTGTAGTCACACATGTAGGCCTAGTGTACTGTTTTGTGTAGTCACACATGTAGGCCTAGTGTACTGTTTTGTGTAGTCACACATGTAGGCCTAGTGTACAGTAGTGTGTAGTCACACATGTAGGCCTAGTGTACTGTAGTGTGTAGCCACACATGTAGGCCTAGTGTACAGTAGTGTGTAGCCACACATGTAGGCCTAGTGTACAGTAGTGTGTAGCCACACATGTAGGCCTAGTGTACTGTTGTGTGTAGTCACACATGTAGGCCTAGTGTTCTATTGTGTGTAGTCACACATGTAGGCCTAGTGTACAGTAGTGTGTAGTCACACATGTAGGCCTAGTGTACTGTAGTGTGTAGTCTAACATGTAGGCCTAATGTACTGTAGTGTGTAGTCACACATGTAGGCCTAATGTACTGTAGTGTGTAGTCACACATGTAGGCCTAGTGTACTGTAGTGTGTAGTCACACATGTAGGCCTAGTGTACTGTTGTGTGTAGTCACACATGTAGGCCTAGTGTACTGTTGTGTGTAGTCACACATGTAGGCCTAGTGTACTGTTGTGTGTAGTCACACATGTAGGCCTAGTGTACTGTTGTGTGTAGTCACACATGTAGGCCTAGTGTACTGAAATGTGTAGTCACACATGTAGGCCTAGTGTACTGTTTTGTGTAGTGGATGATGACTAGACAAACTGCGTTCTTTTATGTGTGCGTTTTTTGAGTGGTCAGACAAGAAAATAACACATTGGTCTAGTAAGTCAAGTATGTAGGTAGATCTATCTTTACACTAAAATAGTTATACTATACACCCTTATTGCCCAAAAAACAACCTGGCCAGATAGACGTACACATGTAGGCCTAGTGTACTTCCTGTCACTGAAGAAATCAAAAGAACATTTGAAAGTTTGAAAAATGAGCTTGAAAAAGCCGCCGTATATACTATTGATCCGAATCGCCCTTTAACCGTTGAGACGGATGCTTCTGATATAGCCATTGCAGCAACTCTCAACCAAGATGGCCGACCCGTTGCTTTCTTCTCTCGCTCATTAACAAAAAGTGAAAGAAAACATTCTTCAGTTGAGAAAGAAGCATATGCCATTGTTGAGTTGTTGAGAAAATGGAAACATTTCTTAGTTGGTAAGGCGTTCACACTTGTTACGGATCAGCGATCTGTCTCTTTCATGTATAACAGGTCAAACAAAGGAAAAAATAAAATTGAAATAATCCAGAGGTGGAAACTTGAACTCTCGTGTTTCCACTATGACGTCATCTATCGCCCTGGCAAGCAGAACACTGTAGCTGATACATTTACCAGAAACTATCTATCTGCCATCACTCGCAATGACCTTAAATTGCTGCACACTAGTCTTTGCCACCCGGGCGTTACTCGACTATTGCACTACGTAAGGACTAAAAATCTTCCATTTTCCTGTGATGACGTCAGAACTTGTGATAGAACAATGTTAAACTTGGGTTCAACCGAAGAAGTGGTTCCGGGACATTTCTGCCAACATGGTTGACCAGTCCTGGTCCTGTCCTGCTGAAAAAGAACGTTAGATCGTCTAAATATGATCCCATAACAGAAGAAGTTGATTTGGTAACATGCAACCCTCAGTACGCTGTAATCCGAACACCAAACGTTCGAGAGGAAACTGTCTCATTACGAATGTTAGCCCCTAGGGAGGAACACAAAGTTATAGAACATGAGAATCAGGAACAGAGCTTAATACTGACTGCCCTGTCCAAAGTTCGCCTCCCAGGAATCAACCTACTGATTCTGCGATGGCTGACGAAACCACCAGCACCACCGAAGACATAGCCAGACCGTCGGAAACTTAAGCAGATGAAACTACACATAGATACAATCTTAGAGTAAGGAGAACTAGGCCCAACTACAAAGTGTAAAATCTCATCAGCTTACTAGAATTCAAGTTGACATTCCATTTGTCAATACTAGTCTCCAAAATGACATTTGTTTATTCTACTATTTTCATTTTACTTTGTTACTTGACTTTAATATGATATTTGATCTATCATGCTATATTTTAATAAGCTATTTGATTTATCATGTTATATCGACATTGTTTGTTTACTTGAATCTCTATTATTGTTCTGCGTTTACTTCATTCTTTCATTGTTTATAATACTAGTTAGCACAATTTGAACAGGGGGTGAATGTTATGAAAACTATATGCTGTATCGGTTGTCCTTCTTATGTTTACATGTGCTTGTAACTCGTCCGTAAGAATGTGTTCACGAAATGTGTGTTGTGTAGTCATTCAGTGTATTAAATCCATACTATGCGGACATGGTTTTTCGACTCTGTTATCATTATGTTCATTACAGCTACGTTATGTTCTGGGATCTCCTTTGAGATCTAAAAGACGTCAAGTTATAATTGTATAAATAGGGCTCAACATGTTAACCGTCTACTTGATAGTTGATATAGGCAAACAAAAGACTATGTAAGGTTATTTTCACTGTTGCAACATGTAGATAGAATACAATGTAATATGTCCCTCAGAGACCCCTGCGCTCATTGGATTCTTGGCTTCTAGTAGTGCCACGTTTCTCCCTCAAAAGCTACGGTCTGCGGGCTTTTGAAGTGCACGGACCAAAAGGTTTGGAACTTACTCCCCATTGATCTCAGACAACATCTTCACTACATTCAAGAAGAATATTAATACCTATCTGTTTAAAGTTGTGTATCTGTTTTTAGATTAGTTTGCCATTTTAGCTCTCGTGTTTATGTTTGTTATACAGCTCCTTGAGCCTACGTTTCGTTAACAGCGCTCTATAAACTAAATTATTATTATTATTATGATTATTACTGAACAATTTCTAAGGTCAATGTATAAGGAACATCTTCACCTGAGGAGAAAAATAAGCTCAAGCTAGACTTGTTGGCCTGGAGCTAAGAGCTCAAGCTAGACTTGTTGGATTGGAGATACAGTTTTGAAGTCTTAACTCTTTCTCTCCTAACTGACGATACCAACGTTGATTCCACCAGAATGTTGTAAATAATTACGGAGAGAAAGAGTTAAGTTATAAAGTAAAGATAAAAACTGGAAGCAGGCCGAAAAAAAGAAAGGTTCCTAATGAAGCAGACAACTAGTCTTCCCATCATCCTCTGACAGTATCCGGCGTTTCAAAGCAAGCTGAAGCTCTGCGTCTAACTTCCGGCAAACAGAGAATGGGACTGTGTGACACACAAAATGTGAATCTTCCATTTTTATCAGAGATGATATGTATTTTAGATTTGAATACATTTGTATGATTGATTTGAATACATGTAATGTTTTCTTCCAATGTCTTTATTTATTTTGAAGATATTTACTGAAATTGAATTAGAAATCAATAAGTACTTTCACGACAAACTGTTTTGAACAAGTTGATCTCTGGTACTTAAGTACTTCAAAAACATGTTTCGACCGTACGTGGGTTCATACCGTGCCCGCTGCCACCCACTTCATCCTGCGGGAGCTATGGACTAGGAAGTAGAAACCTTCAACACAGAAGAAACTTTAATATATTTTACAAGGAGTCTTATCTTATCTTATCTTATCTTATCTTATGAAATACTTATTTCAAACGAAATTTCAGGTGGGCGGAAGGGATGAACATTGAGAGAAATATTTGTGAGACGCTCGGCTATAAAACCTGAAGTCTTGAGTTTGATTCTTGTGTTGATTACTTTTCAATTCTATACCTGAAGGAAGTAGACCCACAAAAACATTTCTGACATTGTTTCTTGTAAAAAAGGAAAACTTTTAAAAAGTTTTTGCTTGACTCTTTGATCAAAAACTAGAACCCTGTATCCTCAGGGCCGGACTGAAGTTAGTGGAGGTCATGGGCAGTGATGATGTTAGTGATGTTAAAGGATGGATTGATCCTTCCCTCTCTTCAAGAATTGAATGAAACTAATCATTATTGCTGGAGAAATGAGCACTAGAGTACTTGTACAATAAATAGCACTTGCCTGATTTTAATTATATTTGCATGATTTTGTTTATATTTGCCTGATTTTGTTTATATTTGCCTGATTTTGTTTATATTTTGCCTGTTTTGTTTATATTTTGCCTGTTTTGTTTATATTTTGCCTGTTTTGCATGCCATAGACCGAGTAAGGGGGCTGTACCGCGTACACAGTGCATCACGCCTCAGTCCTTGGTCCACTCGCTATAAGTGGCCGAGGGCAGCGCTAACAATGGGGGTTTGCCTCATATTCCTGTACTGTAAACGCCACGTTCCATGTAGGGACCGCCGCTCCAGCTCACATGACACTGATGTCAGCGCCCCTTTGTGGAACGTTGTGGCGGACTTTTTGGACTGGGGTGCGGGCTTTTGTTCCATCCCCACCCCGAGCAAGATAAAAAACAAAAAGCTCACCCAGGGTATCCTGCAGGGGCATTGTTCGCTTCTCGTTCTTAGCCTATCTAGTTCCACTATTAGACGTTTCCACGGAGGAGCCACGCCGAGGCGACGGGGCTGAATCCTCCGTTTATAAGTACAGATCTTATACATCATCGCTAAATATTTCTAGGGGGCCCTAAGCTCTAAACTATCGGTAAATCCGGCCCTGCAAGTGAATGAGTCTGGGGAGATAATTGTAAATAAATAATGTTCTTACAAGCATAGATGTTAGTGACGTAGGTGATGGGTAGACAGATGACAGCCATGCACAAGTCAGCGACAGCCAGGTTCCCAATGAAGATGTAGGTGGCAGAGTGGAAGCGTCGGTTTTTGAAGATGATGCACAGGACGCTTATGTTGCCGACGATGGCCAACAGGAAGGCGCCTCCGTAGCAGATGGAGAGCATGACCACCATGAACGTCGACTGCTTCACATAATTTTCCGCCCTGGTGACGTTGGTGATGTTGAAGGATGTATTCCAACTGATGTTGGTGGTGTTGAAGGATGCATTCCGGCTACCCACGTAGCTGACCACCGAAGTAGCGTTGTTGTCATCCATAATTAACATGAGGTCCCTCACAGCTGATGCGTTCTTAGTTACATTCGCCTGCTACAAGAGGCGCATCAGAACATTTCTTTCGATTCGCGTCTTTTACAATTGAGTAAGTAATCCTTTATGCAGAGAAAACGTCTTGAATTTATAGTGGTAAGTGCTTAGTTTTCCATTTGCTTAGGAAAGTAAATTTATCTTATAAACGCTTTGATGTTCAGATCACATTCGCCAGAAATGTATCTGTCAAGTATCTTGCGTAACACACTTATAGACACACAAAATCAGGATGGCTATAAATCTCAACTGACAAGTTTATACATATAATGTAACAATTAACACACCGTAATAACAAATCTATGAAATATGAGAAAAACTGAAACGAGGAGGGAAAAAAAAAGGAATAAAACTACAAAGCTTCTTAAATCAAAATGTTTCAATTCTTTAAGCGATAGCACATCTATCTGGGGGTTGGGGGGGGGGGGAAAGACTGGTCCGAGTTAAAAAGTAATTGTGCTAAAGAATCAATAAAACAAGAAGTTTGTTTTAAGACGTAGATAATTGAAAACAGACAAAACAGATTCACTGCTTCGTTCAGCTTATGATACTTTGCTCATTCCTAGGACTCGCGCTTCCCGGGCGGGCTTCCCCTTTCTGTATTTTCCAAACCCACTGAAAGAAAACTCAAATAGTGGAATCGGTTACCAAGTTTACACAACTTGAAATGCACAACACGTACAAGTGTTATAAGAATACTAGCATTACCCACTGGATACGCCCGTTGATGTTTTCCCAGACTATGAATTGTTTGTTTTACCATGGACCCCCCTTTCTTTTTTTCTTAATTATAACGATATAATAATATAAACTCCCTCCGAAACACACCCTATATTTAACCTATAACTATAACACTATAACTCCACGCATATAACTTGACAAAACTTCGAATCTTCTATCAAACCTCACATACAATATTGTGTCCGATAATAATTACTTGACAAAACTTCGAGTCTTCCATAAACCTTTTAATAAAATTTTGTGTCCGCTAATAACTATTTGACAAAACTTCGAGTCTACTATTAACCTTTTGATAAAATATTGTGTCCGCTAATATTACTTGACAAAACTTTCGATTAGACTTCTGTTTCAATATGTTAAGTCGGCATTTACAAGATTAAAAGACAAAATATATGGACACATAAAATGCCTTTTAGCATTTATTGAGAAGACACACAAAAAATTCTCAAGAAAGAAATTTTCATAAATTGTATCTCTATCTTATTGTAGTGTCTTGTTGCGAAGTAACTTTATACCCTTCTATAAAAAAAATAAATTATTTTAGCTGAATTCAAAAATCTTTTTTTTTAGAAAACTGAACTAAAAATAGTAAGCGACAGAAACGTTTCTTAACCTGATATTCCATACATAATGTCGAGACAAAAGTAGATTTGGTAGCTAAGAATTATGTGGGCGTGGCATTTAATTTATTGTTTAGGATCCCGAAGATAAGGAATGAGTGTTATATTTCATATGACCAAGCTAAGTTGTATTTCATATGACCAAGCTAAGTTGTATTTCATATGACCAAGCTAAGCTGTATTTCATATGACCAAGCTAAGCTGTATTTCATATGACCAAGCTAAGTTGTATTTCATATGACCAAGCCAAGCTGTTTTTCATATGACCAAGCTAAGTTGTATTTCATATGACCAAGCTAAGTTGTATTTCATATGACCAAGCCAAGCTGTTTTTCATATGACCAAGCTAAGTTGTATTTCATATGACCAAGCTAAGTTGTATTTCATATGACCAAGCTAAGTTGTATTTCATATGACCATGCTAAGTTGTATTTCATATGACCAAGCTAAGTTGTATTTCATATGACCAAGCCAAATTGTATTTCATATGACCAAGCTAAGTTGTATTTCATATGACCAAGCTAAGTTGTATTTCATATGACCAAGCTAAGTTGTATTTCATATGACCAAGCTAAGTTGTATTTCATATGACCAAGCTAAGCTGTATTTCATATGACCAAGCTAAGCTGTATTTCATATGACCAAGCTAAGCTGTATTTCATATGACCAAGCTAAGTTGTATTTCATATGACCAAGCTAAGTTGTATTTCATATGACCAAGCTAAGTTGTATTTCATATGACCAAGCTAAGTTGTATTTCATATGACCAAGCTAAGTTGTATTTCATATGACCAAGCTAAGTTTCGATCTGCATATTTTTCCACATGGAGGCGTAGTGGCTGAGTGCTAAAGCGCTTGGCTTCCGAACCGGCGTGTCCCAGGTTCTAATCTTAGTGAAAACTTGGATTTTAAATTTCAGGATCTTAAGGGCGCCTCTGAGTCCTCCCATCTCTAATGGGTAACTGACATTAATTGGGGAAAGGTAAAGGAGTTGATCGTTGAGCTGGCCACATGACACCCTCGTTCACCGTGGGACACAGCAAAGATAACCTTTACATCATCTGCCCAATATATATATATATATATATACATTAATGACTTGCAAATATAGTTGCAAATACAATGAGGGGAAAAACACATGTGTGGCGTAACTTCTGACATTTGACTTCTACACGACGTCTTAGTAATTTTAAAATAATAAAAAAAAAGTGAGATTCTGGCTGAGTGACCAAAACCTTATGGTCGTCCAACAATGGATCCGATTTCAATTCTCAATGTTAACCAAATTTGTTTTTGAGAATTGACTCTAGCTAAGTTGTGATGTGAAAAGAGCGCCTGAAAGCAGCCAAAAAAACTTCTTGTAGCTCCCCCCCTCCCCCCATAAACCACAAAAGCTATTGGACAGTCTGCACGGAGCATACATTAGCAATAAAACAAATCATCAGAGATTTATGTTGGCACAAAATGTGAGAGTTTGAGAAAAGGGGGTAAGGAGGAGGAGGGGGGGGGAGTTCTACTCCAGTGTGAAACATGGCCAGGGACCAAAGTACAGATGTAAAGGTTAATTAAACAGAACAAGAACTTAATGCGTCGCTCGATTGATTAAAGCACGGAGCACCTTTTACATTAATATTGCGCTCAGCAAACCAGTTCAAGATTTCACAAGCAATCAAAGTCTTTGAGGGGAGAGGAAGGCAAGAACAACAAACTCATTGCACAATGCCAGGTGGAAGCAGGGGGGGAAAAAACAGAAAAGAAATGAGATCAGAGAAAGAGAATAGATAGAAATAGACCGAACTGACCTCCGCCAATTAGCGAGGGCCGAGACACATGGCTGGGGTGGGGAGTCCACGGGGGAGCTGTTCTCCCGCAGATGTTGTGGATGTGAATGCTGTTCGTGTTTACATCTATATATTGTTATGGTTAAAGTAGTAGTTAGACAATCGCATTCAAATCGAATTTCCATTTGTTTGGACAAATACAATTATCTTAAACTATTTCGCCTAGGCCTAGAGCGTTCGGAAACCTTTGAAGTTTTAGTTTATATTTTTCAACTGTCTTCCAATTTTTTTGGTTGAAATTTAATATTAAGAAAAAATGGGAATGACTAAATGATTACATTTTGTTTGGATCACGTGACTGACAAAAGGGTTATATAATACTTGCACTCTTGTAAAGGAAAGAAAATTGTGATTATATAAAATGAATATCATATTACGAGCCAATGGCTGGATGTATTGTTATGGAAGACCAAATGGTAATATTTTCGTTTTCTTGAAAGTTAGAAATTGAGATCAAATAGAAAATCAAATAGAAAAATGTTACATAACAGAAATAAATAAATAAATGTTATTCAAGCTTTTAGTCTGAGGAGGAGTTACTTTTTTCTTTCTTATTTTTTTTTTTTGCATTTAGTTCTTTTTCTGTCTACCTCTCTTTCACTCTCTCTCTCTCTGTTTTGTCTCTCTCTCTGTCTGTCTCTCTGTCTGTCTTTCTGTCTGTCTGTCTCTCTCTCTCACTCTGTCTCTCACACTCTCAATCTTTATGTCTCTCTCTCTCTCTGTCCCTTACTCTCTCTCATGTATTGGTCGTGTGGTATGCGCGCTTGACCATCGTCTCGATGGTCCCGGGTTCCTATCCTGCCAGCTGCCATCTCCCGTCGTCCCGTTGTAGATAAACTTTAACTCTGAAGGAACATCCGAAACATGTCAAACAGTTCACATTTTTTTTTATTATTAACATAACTCAATCTGTCTGTCTGTCTGTCTGTCTCTGTTTTCATTTCTTCTTCTTCTCTGTCTCACATTGTATAATTGTTTTAAAATTAATTTGGTTCTAAAATACCGTTTAATTTTAAACTAAAAATAGGTTTCGCCTATTTAAAAAAAATATGTGCTTTACATTTATGTCACCGACTACGTAACTAAAACACTTGCTAATAATGTTCCCATAGTAACAAAACAATGTCATTTATGCATTCTAGACATTTATTGAAAAACTAGTTTGGTATACACATAAAAGCTTCCATATGCATTTATGTTCATGTCCTAGAGTCCTAGAGTCTAAGGACTGCTGGCTGTCCTAGAGTATAAGGACTGCTGGCTGTCCTAGAGTATAAAGACTGCTGGCTGTCCTAGAGTATAAAGACTGCTGGCTCATCTAGAAGGAAATCCAGAGCCATTCGGGCAGTCGTTCCTTTAGCAAACGTCGCATGAGAATCGCGGGGCAGCTCCTAAGATAAGTCAAGTATGTTCACCTAAGACAATATTAATATCGATGCCGAAAATGACCAAAAAACAAGGAAAATGAAAAAAGGGCTGTAGCCACATCTCCATGGAACATTTAACATTCGCGGACACCAGTTGCCAAGACTCTGAGGCTGTCGTGACAAACTTGGTGGACACAGCAGGCAGCTCAGTTCTCAAAACGACTCGAAACGACCTGAGCTTTGAGAAGTTGCCTTAATGGGCCACATATCTATCAGGGAAAGTATGACATCTTTAAGATACAATCTTATCAGTGTGCAGAAAATTGTGTCATATCAAGTTACAATGGTGAAGCAATTAAAAAATGATACAAATAGGATAAATTGGAGTCTTTGTCTTTTTAGTATTGTGGGGTGTAAATGATGATAAATTGATAGCTATTCATAAATCTCTACAGTGATCAATATTGTGTCATATCTTATAGTGTGTTAAAACATGAAACTCCTCACGGACTTCAATCGACTCAAAAAAAAATAATTCTGACAACAAGCTCTTGAATATTAATCTCTCTGTGTGTATGTATGTGTGTGTGTGTGTGTGTGTACAAATTTCTATTAATTTAGAATTAAATTACACCAAAGTATTATTTGCGCATCATTATTTCGGGTCATTTTTAAAGGGAAGTAATGAAAACAAATCTCAGTTTATTATTTTTTAATTGTTTCCTTAATTTTGGGATAATTAGAAAACTAAAAAATAAGATGTTTGTTGATCGCAATTAATATGGTGTCAAAATTATTTCACTGCAATGTAATGATGCAAAAAAAAAAATGAGTAAACGTCAGGCCTACAATTATGTTCCGTTAATTGCATGCCAAGACATAATGGGACGTTACGTGGGCGATTTGTGTTCCATCCCAGTTAGCCTGCAATATTATGTTCCTCTTACGCCATTTTCAAACAACATAAGACCTCAACAGTGCATTTGGGTTATATTTATGTTGTAGACTGTTTTTGTGCATTTATTTTAAAAATTTCAAGTTATACGCCTACAAGGGTTAGTTGACCTAGAAGTCTGGAAAACCTTATAAAATACAGACGTTACTTCAAAAAAAAAAGATTACGTCCTATGCGTCATGCATCTAGTCATGCACCCTAACCAATGACTTAAATTCTGCCAAGTCACTGGTTTTCCTGGCTAGCTCAGGCAACCCATTCCATACTCTAATAGCACTAGGGAAGAAGGAGTATTTGTACAAATTTGTCCTAGCATATACAAATCTCACCAGCAGTTATGAACATATTTAAGCATTAATTAGAGCTTAAGCACTATATCTTAAAATAAACATCGGTCATTTTAAATGAAAAAAAAAACACAACAAAAAGCGGAAATAACTAGATCTAAAAATAACAAGGTTACAAAGACAGTTTGTGTGGAAACACAAACTCGTAATCGGCCCCCGAAGTGAATCACCCAGGCAGGTAAAAAGGCAGGTTTCAATATTTTCAGAAAGAATATCAGAATGAGATTCTATCAAAGGCAAATGACAGAGAAGAATGGACAAA
Source organism: Biomphalaria glabrata (assembly GCF_947242115.1). Taxonomy (NCBI): domain Eukaryota; kingdom Metazoa; phylum Mollusca; class Gastropoda; family Planorbidae; genus Biomphalaria; species Biomphalaria glabrata. The sequence goes on along the minus strand of NC_074712.1, from coordinate 56,408,332 downwards.
AAATGACAGATCATGTGCGGTGCCCCAACGGTCCAGCAGACTAAAGGATATGTGAAAGTAATAATATCATTGTGAAAAATTATTTTTTTTTACAAAAAATCTAAAACCGTTTGCATAAATGTGTTACAAATATGGTGTAAAGCTATTTCCCATACTAAAAAGCCTCCCGTGTTTTTTTACTATTAGTAGTGAATAGTTGTAAAAAAAAAAAGTGTATTTTTATGAAAAAACTGCTTGCACAGTTGATTTTAAAAATTAGATTTTTCGCTTTCAGAAAAGAAAAAAGTAGCCGTTTCATCAGAACTTTAAATGGTCTAAAACATTATGATATCAGATTTTCACTATCTTTTCTAGTTTACGAGTTCTAAACGGGACGGAAGGACGGACGGACAGACAGTTCACACAAAACTAATAACGTCTTTTCCCCTTTCGGGGGCCGCTAAAAATACCAAAATACTAAATTTACAAGGCAATTTTCATTTCAAAGATTGCATATGCCAGATTTTTCAAGTTTGTGAGGCGATTGTCTGTCTGATCTTCTCTTCTCTGGCTCTCAAACTGACACTATCCAAGCACTATTTAAACAAAATAAAAAGAGTCGCGGCGTGCCAACTTGATGTCTTCTTGAGAAAGAGATTTAAAAAAAAATAGAGGTCTGGACTTTAAGTTGAATCACAATGACAATGTCAACCAGATTTTGTCTTGACTCTCAGCTCACCAGCTTAACGAACGCATTTATTGGCAACTCAATTAAAAACAAACTTTCGTTTGTTACAACACATACCATTTTAAATTAATTGTCCAAGACCAGAGGAGATCGACATTTTCTGTGAATGTTTTCGAAGCGATTTAGTTACTTAGTGCATACATTAATAATCCTTTCATTCCCGTCATGTGGTCACGGACACTCATGGTCGTTCTAGCCAGGTAGTCATAAAGAGAAAAGCCAGGAAGAAATTCTGGCTCTGAATCTGTGATTACAATAATAATAACACTTTACAATCTAAATGGTAATCTAACTAAATCCCGAGATATTCATAAACACATCAAATCAAAACAAGAAAACAGAACAGCTGAATAATGAATAGAAAGAAGGCTAAATGAATTTTCATGTAAAATAGACATGTGGACATTCATAACAAGTCTATAAAATACTGAAACGTTATCGAAGGAAAATAGAACAGCTGAATTTTTTAAAAAGCTGTTTTATTGAGCATCTTTCATGCTTATAGCACAGTCAGTGCGCTATGGTCCAAACTCTTCTGTGGTCTAGTGATGGAAAGGGTGTTTGTTCCTACTCTCTTTCTAAATGTTAGTCTAAACAAAGCAAACACAACTCTTATCTTATCCTATCTTATAAAATAAAGATGTTACTTCATAAAAGAAGATGATTACGTCCTACGCGTCATGCATGTTAACCAATGACTTAAATTCTGCCAAGTCACTGGTTTTCCTGGCTAGCTCAGGCAACCCATTCCATGCTCTTATAGCGCTAGGGAAGAAGGAGCGTTAGTACAAATTTGTCCTAGCATATGGAACGAGGAATGTGCCTTTAACTGATACGTTGCCCAGCGGTTTATGCTTCTCAGCCAGACATGTCAATTTTAAGAATCCACTCAAAGTTTAGGTCAGTGAGATGCAAATAAAATCCGTTATGAAAAGTCACAGAGTTCAATTTCCTGACCTTTGTTTGTGACTTGACGTGCAAGCAGACATGCCGCATCTGGCATGTCCAGACTTGAATTAACACAAAAACAACAGATAAGTCTCAAAGGAATTTCTAAAGCTGACTTAAAGCATCCATGGTTTGTAGATCCACAGGGATTGATGGATGACATAAAAAAGGTGGGGGTGGGGGTCAGAGAGAAATGTTTTCTGACCACATGTTACCTTCGTTATCCGTCAAATGCAAAACAAATTATTTTTAAACAAGTTAATGAAAGGAACTGGACATAACTAGTTTAAAAGGATACCATCATCATTATTAGTAGAGCTTAACCCATAGCGAACGAGGTTTTAAAGTGGACATCAATAGTGAAGGTGAAAAAACTTGAACAATCGTTTCAGACGATGGAGCCAAACCTGAACTACTGGTCAGCATTGCAAAGTCCACAGCAGCACTTGCAAAGCTCAAGACAATGTAGAAAGACAAAAGCCTAGATCTCAGCATTAAAGTCAGACTGATGCGTCGTGGCGACATTTTTGTATGCTTGCGAATCTTGGACGCTAGCTGCGGAAATAGAGACTCGAGATGGTATTGAAGGTTCACCAACAAAATCAGGGCATCACAAATGAGGGAATCCTCAATAGGATCACCGTGGTGAGCCCAACGATTGACCTGATCTAGATTGAACTAGACTATAGACTAGACGAGGAGTAAATAAAGTCGATTCTATGAGCAGCGTAATTCACAGCACACAATACTATAACAGCTGTGCTGCATTATGTCCAAAGGTTAATTATGGTAGCCATGGTAACAGTTGAATGGCTTAACTTCAGCGAGTTAAACCTTAAGAGACACGTGTGGCACAAACACAAACACAAACCTTATACACTCACATAACCCTCCTCTCTTTCCCAGACACACACACACAAACCAGATACAAACCGAGACCAATCGGTCTGTAAGACGTGGCAACGAATTGTTGGTCTACACAGCCCACAGGTTGCAACGTTACATGTCAGTGCTGAGGCCTACACTGTAACGAATAGTCTCGGCAGAACACGCAATCAGTCATGTCAGGAGGGTTTTTCAGGCTCATCTTGGGTGTGATTTACATGCCCGGGCTCCCCTCATGCTCAGTACAAAGCAAGCAAAGAGAACTTAGAACTTGGGCGTACTAAAAATAGAATACATGTCGTTCAACTGCACAACAAAATGTTAAACATGAACAATGTTAATAATGTTGACACGTTAAATTACATGAGTTAACACAAGAGAGCGCGTCCAACAGTTTAATGAATGTATGAATATTATGACATGAAGGATGAATACATATTAATAGTATGTACAAGGCAAATACAAGATATACATATTATGCAAATGAACTATAGCACACCTTAATCAAGTTGCCACAGTCAATCGGGGCTCGCAACGCTCACATCCAGCGACATGGACGATAGTTAACTACAATAACACAGTCTACAAATCAGACTCGACTCCTGCAGAGTCTGAAGCCTGCGTCCCCAATACTGGGGCAAGAAAACCAATGACACCAATATAGCGCATCCTTGGAAACTAAAACTAACAAAACCTTATGGTGCACAAAAAGAAAATACCAAGCGCAAGACAAGTCACACCCACATAGATACCTCCACACACAGACTCAAACGCCCATGACCTTGTCTCCCTACCTACAAATACGTAGCCAAAGAGAATCTCCTTAGTTACTTCTGCAACACTTGCTAACAATAACTAATACAACAAAGACTAAACTACACAAGCCCCATGTAACAAAGGCGAGGCACAGAACCATGCTTCACTAACAGTCAGAAAGAGGCAAGGCAAAGGTCAGGAGAAAAGTGAAATGGAAAGAGACAAAGTTTTAATATTCTCATCATTTATCATGTAACATTCCAGTCTTTAAATCTAACAAAATCTTTAAATCTTTGATCTTTCCATATTTTTTCATTTATCACGCGAGAAATCGTGATCAGAATACTTGACGTCTATGATGGGTCAAGGTAACTTCATTGATTGAAAAAAAGAAAAAACCTCTGTGAGCCCCTTAGAGCTGCAGCCGCTGCAGCAACTTCTCTGTAATAACATTCTCTGTCTATAATGCAAGAAACATACGAGTTCATAGAGAATATTAGGAGGGGAGATAATTTGTGCGAGTTAAATCCCTTTTAAGAAATTCATATTGTTTTCCAGAGCTAACAACCAGGATCAGAGACGGCATGCAAAGGGAGAAAACTTCTGACAGGGACAAGTATTACCTTTCATGGGAACTGCCGATTCTAATGATGTGACTTGTAAAAAAAGTTCATTAGAAACCAAAAAAAAACAAAAAAAAACCTTAGATCAACTGACTGATTGAGATTGGGGGGCGTGTCAGAGTTATTGATAGCAGACGACACTTGACAGGTGACATTTTGTTGTCTAAAAAATTTATATGCGACTAAATTGGACCAAATTTAGAAGCTAAAAATCATTTTAAAATTGATGGACTAAATTAAGATAGAAATAGTCAATACGTACAGATTGCAGACATTTTTAAAGAGATTTAATAGAATGGAATTCTAGATCAACATTTCCAGTTGATATTACATACAAGAACAGAAACATGTCTAATGAATATGACACAAGAGAATAATTCTAAGCGATTCTAAAATAATAAAATAAAATTTAAAATAAAGTTAAAACACTAAGACCTGCACAAATACCACAGCATTAGGGAAACTTTATGACATAAAAGAGAATTAATATACAGCTTTCAGTTTCATAAATTAGAACATAAATGCGTTATGATAATAACCATGACAATAATATGAGAGAGAGAGAGAGAAAGAGAGAGAGAAAGAGAGAGAGAGAGAAATAGAGAGAGAGAGAGAGAGAGAAAGGAGGGGATGAAATGGGACTGGTAGAAATAGAAAAACAAAACAAAGGGCAGTTGGTAAAAAGAAAAAATGATGAGAGAGACAGAGTGACAGAGATGAGAGACATAGAGTGACAGAGATGAGAGACAGAGTGACAGAGATGAGAGACAGAGTGACAGTGATGAGAGACAGAGTGACAGAGATGAGAGACATAGAGTGACAGAGATGAGAGACATAGAGTGACAGAGATGAGAGACAGAGTGACAGAGATGAGAGACAGAGTGACAGTGATGAGAGACAGAGTGACAGAGATGAGAGACAGAGTGACAGAGATGAGAAACATAGAGTGACAGAGATGAGAGACAGAGTGACAGAGATGAGAGACAAAGTGACAGAGATGAGAGACATAGAGTGACAGAGATGAGAGACAGAGTGACAGAGATGAGAGACAGAGTGACAGAGATGAGAGACAGAGTGACAGAGATGAGAGACAGAGTGACAGAGATGAGAGACAGAGTAACAGAGATGAGAGACATAGAGTGACATAGATAAGAGACAGAGTGACAGAGATGAGAGACAGAGTGACAGAGATGAGAGACAGAGTAACATAGATGAGAGACATAGAGTGACATAGATAAGAGACAGAGTGACAGAGATGAGAGACAGAGTGACAGAGATGAGAGACAGAGTGACAGAGATGAGAGACAGAGTGACAGAGATGAGAGACAGATTGACAGAGATGAGAGACAGAGTGACAGAGATGAGAGACAGAGTGACAGAGATGAGAGACAGAGTGACAGAGATGAGAGACAGAGTGAAAGAGATGAGAGACAGAGTGACAGAGATGAGAGACATAGAGTGACAGAGATGAGAGACAGAGTGACAGAGATGAGAGACAGAGTGACAGAGATGACAGACAGAGTGACAGAGATGAGAGACAAAGTGAAAGAGATGAGAGACACATTGACAGAGATGAAAGAGAGAGAGAGAGAGAGAGAGAGAGAGAGAGAGAGAGGGAAAGACGAGTCGTGAGGGAGAATGACAGACTAAGACAATGAGAGAGAATCAGAGAGAATCAGAAGAAGATAATTAAAGAGACGGAGAAAATAAGAGAAAGCGATAACTCCATTACTATTAATATTTTCATCAGCTCTCTATTCTTTTCTTTGTTCTAGATCTAATTAAATAAAAAGAACATTTAATAAAAAAAAAAACAAAGCTTATAATAAGCATAATTATATCCATTAGTTTGGATTACTCATGTAATTATAGTTGTAAAAAATCTAGACCAGTGTTTCCCAAACTTTCTACTGAACAAAACATTTCGCACGTTCTGGAAAATTTAGAGAAACATTTTGCTTATTTTTTTTTTGAGAGGGAGATTTATTTACCTAGTGGCCTTCAAGTTAATTATAGCAGTAGATCGTGGAACACCTTCAGGCTTCGCGGTACACAGTTTGGGAAGCATTATTCTAGACTAGCAATAAAAAAAGCATTTATAGAAATAAAAAAAGGGGGAACGACCCGAATTTCGACTCGTGGTCTAAATCCTTCTCATGCCTTTAAAGCCTCTGCTAGTGAATAGTTTCTCTGTAATCCCGTCCTATTTCATGTTTGTGTATGACCTATAAAGGGAACTAATTCAGCTTATGCCAACACTTCAGTCAAGTACAATTTCTTTCCATTTTTCGAGAAACCAAACAAAAACATTTATTACCAATAATTCGTTAACTAATTGGTTATATTTTTTAAATTGATTCTTGTGTGGTCAGGTAAGAGAAGTAATAGTGCAAAATTTCAGCTTGATCCGAGATGTGTGTTGGAGAAATAATGTGTACAAACTTTTTACCAGACAAGTGAGTTGATATAAGCTTTGTAAAAATCCGACATTATGAAACATCCCTCCTACAAATATCTAAATAAACAACTATTGTTAATATCGAAAAACAACAACAAAAAAACATTGCCTATTTGTACAACTATTCTCAACCTAATGCTTATAGCAAAGGTGACCAGATATTTGGAAAGCGAAAGCGAGACACAAGTCTATCACAGGCGTTGCCGAGCAACAGTGCTTTCAACAATCTATATATCATTACAATAGGGCAGGGTGGGCAAATTGCGACCCGCGGGCCACATGCGACTTGCAAGAATGTTTTATCTGTGCCCACAGATTATATGAATATATTAAGAATAAATAATTTTAAACATCTATCAAAAAAAAAAATTCAAATTTCTGATTTTTATGATGAAGAGATTAAAGAAACATTTGTCTGTACATGTCATTCTTAAAAGTTTAAAGTAAGCGAAGATTATTCTACTTGGCAATATGTCGAAACATTCAGTACGAGCTTATTCAACAATTTTATAAAGAACTGTGTTTGAAAGCGTCGAGATGGGGAGAGTAACACTTAATGGAGCCCGTTCATTGACTGACGAAAACATAGGTTTGTTAATAACATTGTATATATATATATATATCCTCCTTCGTGGTCGAAGATGAGCACATTTCTCATTTCCTATGGACTCTAAGATAGCTGTTAAGTCCAATCCTCTTTTTAAAAAGACGGCCGCATACGTAGTATGGATGGGTTAGGTCAGTTGCTGATAGGCCTGCTTCTTATAGAACAAAAACCAAACCATTTATTCTACATGGGAAAGTTCGTACAGAGCTGCATTGAATATTAAACTTATTATTGACCCAATTATCTCACTGATCAAACCTATCAGAGGTGTCTTAACCACAGGCAGTTCCGAGAAGTAGCCTACTTGAAAGGATTTACAGACGAAACGTTCCGACGTTCGGTTCCACAGTAGTAGACATAAAGTTTAACAAACTATGACAACGCTGGGTGTGGCAAAATATGTAGGTCACAGCTGGGGGTTGCTTAGCCAAGGGAAATAATCCTTTCCTCATTAATCTTCGGACTCGAAGACTAGCCTTATTATCGTTACATGTGTACTGTTTGTCTCTATATGTGTGAGCAGTAAAATGTGTATACGTTAGTTCCCAGCTTGAGCTGACGATGTAGAACAAAGGTGACCAGAATAACAAATACTTTCTACTTTGACAACCCCCGCCCCCCCCCCCCCCCCGCCCTCCGCTTGTCAAAAGTTCTTCATAACAAAGTCGTAGAAAATATTTAAAAAAAAAAGACCACGTCGCTGAAATACGACTTCTATCACTCCGTTCACAGAGAAACTGACACGGCGAATTCGACGTGCGAGTCTTTGTCGTGAAACCATCGACCGACGGGTCGGACCTTATTTAGTATAGAGGTCGAACTAAGATAGTTTTATAACGATATACAATAGGTTTGCAGCTGTTGGTTCTATAAGATCCTAGCTCAGTGAGGGGATTAGTTCGTATCTTTTACCTAGTTAGTATAGACACAGCTTTTGGGTCTTTGTGGCCACGACCATAACAAATAAAGTATTTGAAGACAGAAGGTAAGGGGAAGCAACTGGGTAGTGGAGCAGGCCAAAGGGAGATAAACTGCGCATAGCATCAACACCAAATGAAGCGAATATCTGACTTCTATAAGTCGAACTATTTGCCTTTTGACTTGTCCAAGAAAATAAATAATGAAATAGTTAGGCAGAGAGAAGAACTAAAATACATCTCTCGAAACAACCGAATGACAAAGTAATAATAAAGATGTGCACGAGTTTAGGTGATGGCTGTGTTTTGATACAGCAATCCAACTGTTTGGAATGTGTGTGTGTGTTTCTATGGTGACAGTGGGAAGAGGTTAGTGATTGGTTGTGAATGATGCAACATTGGTGGCATTGTCGTCATTTTGTCTTAGGATTGAAGACCCCAGAACGTGAGATTGAAAGGCTGTGTTCTTGTAATGAGTTAGATTTTGTTCAGAAATATTATTACTAAAATCTACATTTATTGGATTTCCTATTGGCTTAATTTGTTTAATAATATAAATAAAGGTAGTATTTAGTACTGTTCACAAGGAAGTTATTCAAGTTTTCAAAGTTTATTAATTATATACGCCTACATCGGTTTAGCTGTCTACCAGCAGTTTGGCGATACAAGTCAACGACCGGTAACAACATAATGTTGTTGCATAAATTTTGTTTAGAAATCTCTAGACGTAAGCAACATTAAAGAGGATCCAGGCGAACATGTGGGAAACAAACATCGAGTTGTCTGATAATAAAAAGTAAAGTTCCCCTTTCAGACTTTGTGGTCTATACACACACACTGTCTTATAATGGAATGATAGAAACAAAATCATCATTTGGGAAAGATCTGTGCGCCGTTCAGTGATGCACACACTATGACCAGCAGGACTTATACGGCCCGTGTCGCGCTGCTTTCCAGCCCCTAGAAACATCTAACCCGAGGAAACAATGACGTCGTAGATTTATTTATTTTATTGGATTGCTAGGAGTTTTAGATGTTTTGCGGCTCTTAAAACGAGTATCGGAAATGTGGCCCCTAGAGAGATTGGGCGTCTCTGTGGGCGTCTCTGTGGGCGTCACTGGCTAAAGAGGACATGATTAAATACTTTCACTACTGGGTGTTTGGCTATTCTGGGGCCTATGCACAATTGATGAGCTCCGTTTTATACTTTGACACCACTGTGTCCACAATGTTTCCGCAGACGTGACTAGGTCGCGCCGTGTACTCTTGATTCCCCATGATCCTTCTCCCCTCCCCCAAGCAGCTAACCTTCCCATCTCCGCCAGATGAGCCGCCCCTGTTAGACAGAATGTTACACGTTGGATAAAAGAACCGTTTCCCATAATTCACGCTAAACAAAATGGCGGCAAGTTTCAGTCCCTACTGTGTGACAAATGTCAAATCAATATGCATTTTGATTTGAATTATTTCCCCTGAGATGCCCTTTATTAGGACAGGCTTTTTAATGAACCCCCCCTCCTCCTCATGCCCACACACACACATACAATTTGTATACCTATAAAAATCAACTAGTTGATCTGAACCTTATAAAGTATATTGCAAACCAGAACAACAGCAATCAAGGGGACATTCTCATACTCTTGCCATTTTTTTCAACCTTTCCACCGAAAAAAAAAAGAAAACTCTTTAGATGTAAATTAAAATATTCAAGAGTATGCGTCAATACAATCAACGATAGAAGAGGAGAGTCAATACAATCGATGATAGAAGAGGGGAGTCAATACAATCAACGATAGAAGAGGAGAGTCAATACAATCAACGATAGAGGAGGAGAGTCAATACAATCAACGATAGAGGAGGGGAGTCAATACAATCAACGATAGAGGAGGAGAGTCAATACAACCAACGATAGAGGAGGAGAGTCAATACAATCAACGATAGAGGAGGAGAGTCAATACAATCAACGATAGAGGAGGAGAGTCAATACAATCAACGATAGAGGAGGAGAGTCAATACAACCAACGATAGAGGAGGAGAGTCAATACAATCAACGATAGAGGAGGGGAGTCAATACAATCAACGATAGAGGAGGAGAGTCAATACAATCAACGATAGAGGAGGAGAGTCAATAAAACCAACGATAGAGGAGGAGAGTCAATACAATCAACGATAGAGGAGGGGAGTCAATACAACCAACGATAGAGGAGGAGAGTCAATACAATCAACGATAGAGGAGGGGAGTCAATACAATCAACGATAGAGGAGGAGAGTCAATACAATCAACGATAGAGGAGGGGAGTCAATACAATCAACGATAGAGGAGGAGAGTCAATACAACCAACGATAGAGGAGGAGAGTCAATACAATCAACGATAGAGGAGGGGAGTCAATACAACCAACGATAGAGGAGGAGAGTCAATACAACCAACGATAGAGGAGGAGAGTCAATACAATCAACGATAGAGGAGGAGAGTCAATACAATCAACGATAGAGGAGGAGAGTCAATACAACCAACGATAGAGGAGGAGAGTCAATACAATCAACGATAGAGGAGGGGAGTCAATACAATCAACGATAGAGGAGGAGAGTCAATACAATCAACGATAGAGGAGGGGAGTCAATACAACCAACGATAGAGGAGGAGAGTCAATACAACCAACGATAGAGGAGGAGAGTCAATACAATCAACGATAGAGGAGGAGAGTCAATACAATCAACGATAGAGGAGGGGAGTCAATACAATCAACGATAGAGGAGGAGAGTCAATACAATCAACGATAGAGGAGGGGAGTCAATACAACCAACGATAGAGGAGGAGAGTCAATACAATCAACGATAGAGGAGGGGAGTCTATTTTTCCAAGTACAAACTGTTACAGAGATCATTAAGTTAAATAATTATAATTGTATAGGCTAAGTGGAATTAGACGCTTTGGTACCTAACAAGGGTGCCCGAGTTCAAGCCCATATGTGGACCAAGAATTTTCAATTGGGTTTTTACTCGAGCAGAGTTGGGTTTAGTACTACCTAGACATTCTTCGCGATTCTTATTCTATCATGTTACACGCAGGCGAGATTTTTAAACAACAATTAATATAAATAATAAGTAACTATATTGACAAAGCTTATTTACGTACATTTATATTAAAAAGGTTAAAAAATAATACAAGATTTTTCTTTTCCCGAACAATTTGTTAGTGTATTACATTTTTACAAAGCTTTTATCAACTCTGCATGTTTGGTAAAAAGTTGATACCAGTTATTTCTCTGACACACAATCTCGCACAATTACACACAATTATTTCTTTTACGTGACAACACAAGAATCAATTAAAAAAAATATCCAATTAGTTAATTAACTATTTGAATTAATTATTTGGCTTGATATCTCGAACATGTGAAAGACATTGTACTTGACTGTAGTGGTGGTATGAGTTATGCCCCTTTCTAAGGTCGCCGTTTTAAAGTAAGCTTCAAACAAAAAAATACTTAACTATACAATCTTCTATAGTCACAAGCACATGACTAGCTGAGTGGTTTGTTAGTCGGCTTGTGGAGGCTTGAGCCATGAGTTCGAATTCAGGCCGTTCCCTTTTCTAAATATTTTTTTCTAAAGGCTTTTAAAAACGATTAAGGTCAAATTCAAATAGTTAACCCTTTCTTTGGATAGGATCATGACATATTAAGAAAGCCAAAAGCATGGAATAGCGCTAGACAAAAAACAATTGGTAAAAATATTTCAAATCGAACAGATTTATTGATTATTTTTTTGCTCTAGATTTATTATATATGTAGTTGCTTTGCTGATCCAAACTAATTGATATATGTATTTATATGTGCATACATGTTAATTTTTAAAATCTGGAGATATATTTGCTAATCTCATTTCATTAAAAAGTGAGCTACACCATGAATAAAAAACTATATCGCCACACACTAAAAACATTAAGTAATGTTCTCTATCTCAATCATCGAAACACTAGGCTCTGTGGGTACTCGTCACGCAATGGAGAAAGGGGAGATCACTTTTTATTACTAATTTTTAATCAGCAAATTCCGTTCGCTTTATTTAGCACTCCTCAAAGGGTGATCATTTTAAATCTGAATTATTCCAACAGATCTCAATATGTTTTTAAATATGTTTTTAAATGTGTACTGAAACTGACGAGAATGACTTGAATTAAAAGACCCGAGAATTATTTAGTTTTTTATTGCCTAAATAATAATCCTGTTTCAAGTAAGCCGACCCATTAGGTAGATCTGTTAAACATTGAACGTCTAGCGCAAAGGTAACGCAACTGTATGAGATTTCCATACACATCGGTAAATATAAAAATAAATAGCACTTAATAGACCTGTTTATTGTCAGCAGTGACCTTTCAGTTTGGCGTCCTTGACATTGTTTATCTTGTCTATTTATTTTAATATCTCTTCCGGTTATTCTATTTTCACTTTCCTAGTTTTTTTTTAGGTTACATTATATCGCCACCACATTTCTTTAGGTTACATTATATCAACACCACATTTCTTTAGGTTACATTATATCACCACCACATTTCTTTAGGTTACATTATATCACCACCACATTTCTTTAGGTTACATTATATCACCATCACATTTCTTTAGGTTACATTATATCACCACCACATTTCTTTAGGTACATTATATCACCACCACATTTCTTTAGGTTACATTATATCACCATCACATTTCTTTAGGTTACATTATATCACCACCACATTTCTTTAGGTACATTATATCACCACCACATTTCTTTAGGTTACATTATATCACCACCACATTTCTTTAGGTTACATTATATCACCACCACATTTCTTTAGGTTACATTATATCACCACCACATTTCTTTAGGTACATTATATCACCACCACATTTCTTTAGGTTACATTATATCACCACCACATTTCTTTAGGTTACATTATATCACCACCACATTTCTATTATCACGTACTTTTTCATTCTTACAAAAATTTAATTTATAGCCAGTGCTGGATTTACTTTTAGGCCACATAAGCTTAGGGCCCTCCAAATATTTTTTTTAAAGAAAAGGATTAAATTGCCTAATTTGCTTTATGTTGCTTACAAGGGGCCCCATGTCTCAAATAGCTTAGTAACTGATCTAGTCTAAATGCGGTCCTGTTCATAGCTGAGGAAACCTAAGCCAGACACTAAAAATCACGAGTAAACAAAGAGCAGATTACTCTGATTAACTTTTAGTGTATAAATCCCAAATAAGCAGACGACTGAATGTAAAATTATAGGCCTCTTACAACACGAATTCTAATATTATGGTTTCTGAAAGACATTTTTTTTTAAAGTCTAGGCCTTTCATTACCTCAACAATTACAAAGATTCACAGAATCGTCTGCTTATCAAATTGTCGTCTGCTATCTACTTCCTAAAGCTTTCTTCTCAATGCAACACGCGGAATCGATCCTGTCCATCATCTGTCCCCATTTTTTTTTTCGAATGGACACTAACAAACTTCTTCTTGGCGCCATCACAATGGGTTTGAAGTGCGCGTGACGAGAAAGGGCGCCACAACGAACCCAATAGACGATGACTCTAATGCGCCCTTTCAGAAGATCGCTAGATGATTTGATTTTCATTGATGGTGCGGGGTGGACCAAGGATGCTCGGATAATAGAGAAGTGTGCTGGATGTCTGTTTCCGGTCCATGCCCAGCAGTAATCGAATTGATGCTTATAAAATAAATATTACACGAACAACGCGATTTTCATTTCAGAGGAAAGGGTGACTTGTGGCAGACGGTCATAAAAAGACGTTTGAGATATATGGCAAAGTTTTTATTCTTGACTTAACTTTTTCTCTCCTATTTGACGATACCATCATTGATTTGACCCCATTAAATTAATTTGTGTTTTTTTTTATAAACATTAGTAGTTTGTTATTTTTTAAAAATTATAACTAAAACGATTTTCTTTTTTAAAAGCAATATTTGAATCAGTATTCTATTCAATGAGTTAGTTAGTTAATAAATGGAAAAAATATTTTATAATGATCCATTGACACTTTTACCATTGTGACCTTAGATGCAAATTTTTTGTACCAATGCGCGAATCTATGAATGAAGCTTGAGTTATTAATGAAGAAGTCCATGACCTTTTAAAAAAGTTACCTTCCCTGAAGTTTTTCATTTAAAAATGGTGTAATTTAAAAAAAACTGCATATACAATTTTAAAAATTAGATGGTTCACTTTTGGAAAAGAAAAAAGTAGGCGTTGCATCAGAACTTTGAATGATCTAAAATATCATGATGTCCGATTTTCATTTTCTGTTCTAGTTTTCTGAGATCTAAACGGGAAGGACGGAAGGACGGACGGACTGATAGGCCACACAAAACTAATAGCGTCTTTTCCTCTTTCGGGGGTCGCTAAAAAAGAGATTAACTTTGGATAACAGCCCGTTTTAACAGATTTGTTTCGATGACTTGAGATGTGACTTTGGCAATTCAGTGTTCATGAGTTCATGCGTGTGCCAAAGTAAAGCTGCAGTCTTTCTTGGGTGTTTCTTGTGGTATTTTCTTTGAAAATGGATGAACTCAACAAAGAAATAAAAACTTTAAAAAAAAAATACAGTTTATACTAAGTGTGATTGTAAAAAAAAAATAAGCTCCTCTTTCAGACCTTGCTATCTAAGGGAAAGATGATGTAAAGGTCATCTGTTTCTGTGGCCCACGGTTAACTAGGGTGTCATGTGGCCAGCACAACGACCAGCCGCCTTTACTTTTCCCCAACTAATGTCAGGTACCCTTTAGAGCTCGGTGGACTCAGAGCCGAACAAGAACCCGAAAAACGAGCCTCCCTCTTGACTTTCATCCAATAAAATACCCTTTTAAAATGTAACCCTTTTTTAATGAGATAGAGAAGAACCCCATCTTAATTTTTTTCTTTACCTATTATTCTGGAAGAAGAACACCAGCTTTCAAGTAAAGTGATAACTGTATTCTGCGTTAAAGGGCTGTGTACTCTTATTAGGTTGTGAAAGTTGGACACTAAACACTGAGGCTGAAAGAAGAATTCAAGCCTTTAAGAGTTAGTACTTTTACAATTTTACAATAAAGGAGGAACTCCTCAATACTGCGAGGAGACTAAAGCTGAGCTAGTTTGGTATAAAGTTCCCCTTTCACACTTTGTGGTCTATAGGGCAGATGATGTAAAGGTCATCTGTTTCGAGTGTGTCATGTGACCAGCACAACGACCAACCGCCTTTACTTTCCCCAACTAATGACAGATACCCATTAGATCTGGGTGGACTCGAGGCGCCCAAAGATCCCGAAATAAAAAATTCATGTCTTCACCAGTATTCGAACCCGGGATACCCGGTTCGAAAGTCAAGCGATTTACCACTCAGACACCTTGTAAAACATGATTCTCTGTAAAAGTCACTTTTTAATGCACAGTGGAGGGAGCACGAGGTCGTCCAGAGAAAATCTGCCTGGACAACGTATTAAATGAATCGGTCTCCCTCGTGATGTCCTGCTAAGAACAGCTGCTGACCGGGAAAAGTGGAGAAATTAGGTAACGGTCCCAGCACACCTCCGACACAAAATCATGAAATCATTTACACGAGTCCTTGTAGTGTAGACGAAGTCACTAAATTGAAAAGATTTATTTCTTATACGTTGTTAATAATCTCTACATAATTTGATTAATAATTAAGTGTGAATTAATAACTAACCTGCAAGCACATCAGAATCTTCTTCTTTGAAAAACAAAAAACAAGACCACATTTACCTCTCCCCTCCACCCCATAATCTAGTTGTTCCCCTCCTCCCCATTAGGGTGATCCCCAAGTTTGAGAAAAGTTGGTCTGCCATATTGGTAACATCAGTTCTAAAAGGTAAAAATAAATAACTGTATTTATATTTATATTTCATGAAAGCTGTTTAGCTGCTGTTTACACTAGATACGTGAGAAAACTACATGCATTTTGTAAGTTCATATCAAGTACAGAGGGCTGGACACTATCAGGTGGTTGTGGGTAACTAGATGAAAGGATTGTTTTACGATACCTGAGAGACAGTTCATCATATTGCCTCGTCGAGAGAGAGAGAGAGAGAGAGAGAGAGAGAGATCTGATGTGTGAGTTGTACTTAAAATGTTAGTTTGATTTACAATCTGCATTGATATTCAATATAAGTACTTTCTTTCGGTGCAGGGGTAGATATACGATGGTCAAGAAGCTATAGGCTAGTGCGCAATGTGCAGCATGTTTTACGCTGAGTAGGATTATGCACTTTGCTGGTGAACTTGGTTATTATGTATGCTGTTTTACTATCTTTATAACTCTGTTAAAACCTGAGCTATCAAGTCTGTGATGTGGAAGTTTGCTGAATGTTAAGATGATACAAGAAAGCGCCTAGAACTAAGGAACAAATATCATGGCATCAGGAGACATTGTACTTAATGGTTTGAGCGTTTCGTGCTTTCAGAGTTGAAGATAATAACATATGGAGGAGGGTTGTGGAGGGCAGGTTTTGAAGCCGGGATCATCGTGACCCTCGAACGACAGCCCAGAGCGCATACAACACGATCAGGCAACCTTTCATTGCTAAACAACGAATAAACTTAGTGACTTTAAAGTTGTTTTTTAAAAAAGAGGATTGATAAAGTTATAGCCAATGTTCAAACAACAGATGTGTGGCTGAGCTGCTAGGCTATGGTTTGGGCACCTAACAAGAGAGCTCGAGTTCGAATTCCGACTCAAGCAGGGTCGTGTTTGCTGATTGGCTAAAGGCAGCAAGGAAACCTTCTCCCATAATTGCATTAGCCAATAAATAGAACCAAAACTAACAAGTCAATAAATATTGTACCAAAATTAGGTCACTAGTCACACAAGAAAGCACAAATATGCAGGGCAAAGCTCTCAGCCCCTTCAATGACAAAAGTAGTCATTATCATATTAAGATGGACACATATATTATTTATCTATCTTATGAAATACAGACTTTCTCCTCCATAAAGAAGGTTATTATATCCTACGCGTGTTCTAAGCCAATCTAGTCATGCATGTTAACCAATGATTTAAGTTAAATTCTTACACACTTTAACTCTTTCTCTGCGTAATTATTTTTCACGTTCAGATGGAATTATTTTGGTCATTTGTTTCACGACCCTGTTATGATTAAAATTCAATAACTGTTGAGTATGCTATCAGGAAATGTTATATTAGGTATTTAATTATAGAGGACTGGATGCTCTTTTTTTATATAACAACAAAATTAAAGTTTATAAAACCAAAAATTAATTTAATTTAGTGGGGTCAAAACAACGTTGGTATCGTCAGTTAGGAGTGAAAGAGTTAAAAGCTATTGCTTATAAGAAACATTGTAACACAAGTATTGGTAGCTCTAGTTGTGTGGTTTTATGGAGAGTGATACAATCAAGTAGTAAAATGAGTGCATTGATCATGCTATTCCTTCATCCAATAATCCATCGATATATCCACTTCGTTTCCCCTTCAATCTTATTTTGTTTTAAACAACATAGAATAAATTTTAAAAAAATCTTCAGATTAGTTTCTGCTTAATACTGACAGATTTAAATCCTCTTTCTCTTTGACCTTCACCTTCGCACGATCAGATATGGGCGATTTTGTTTTCAATTTATAAGTCACCCTGGGAAGGGGGCTGATAGGGTCATCGTCACGTGATATCGTTTGAATCGATTGGCCATTTTTTTTTTATTTCTATCCAGTCCGAATGTCCATTTTATGTATGACTCCGAACTTCACTCTCCTAATCACAGCTATAGTCCAACAAGACGGCTTCAGCGAGGGATCTAACGATGTCTATAAGAATAAGCAATTACGTCAACCAATTGGGTAGGACAACAGGTTCAGAGCCACTCGTAATCAATATCGGAAAATATAGTTTTCAGATCAAGTTCAGAATGCTGTTCATACAGACCCGTAGTTTACACGGGATCATCAAGGTCAAGGCCTTGGGACTCAGACGCTTTGTCCGAGCGTAAAGGGGTGGGAGGTGAGTAAAGGAGGGGGTGCGTAAAAATAATGACTGCCTAATGAAACTGATTTTTTTCTTATTAGAAAGCGGATTGTTAATAGTATAGTTGAATATTTTCTAAATATCTTTACATATATATACATTTTATAGAATAGTTCCTAAACATCTTGACATGCAGACAGAGGAGTAGTAATGGTGTGGGGAGAGAGGGGAAGAATTTGAAAATCCCCCCGGGCTCTAACTTGAGGGGGGCCCCCAAATTAGTGTTTTTTTTTACATTAAATATTAAATAGTATGCAAAATGCAGGGGCTCACAAAGAGGTCAAGCCCACCCCCGGGCATCCGAATGATGACAAATTACTAGCTACGCCACTGCATATAGACACTACAAAAAAATAGTTTTTTTTATCACATTCACATACAGGCATCAAATAGAATAGTTCCTAAACATCTTCACATGCGGATACTGACAATCAAGCGTTATATTTTAGTTTTGTGGCATGTTAACTAAACAATTACATAGCGATGCCCGGGCATGGCAAGTATAGGCAGAAGTATCGGCCTATATGTTGTGGACGCATGTGACCATATAATAGTTACATTTACTTTTGGCCTCTGGCGCCAGCCTTGAAAGAAATGTTACATGAGACACAGGTCTTGGTGTCGCCCAATCGGTATTTTTTAAAACCTGTATTTCATTTTAAAAAGTTTATATCAACTCACTCTGACTGTCTGTCTGTCTGGTAAAAAGTGTGTACACGTTATTTCTCCCACACCCATTCTCGGATCGAGCTGAAACTTCGAACAGTTATTCATTGGCATAGATATAGACAATCAATAAAGAAAAAGTAACCAATCAGACAATCAATTACTAGAAATTCATTATTTTGTTAAGTAACAACAAGGGCAACTAATGCTTCAGTATTCACAGCTATGAATAAATTTGTTGGGTTTAGTCCGCTTAAATAATTGTTAACGCTATTTCTCCCTCACGCATTCTCCGATCAAATTGATATTTTTAACAATTATTTATTGTACCTAACAAAACATGAATCAATAAACAAAAATACCCAATTAGCCGAGTAATTATTGGTAATTAATTATTTTGTTTGACATTAAACAAGGGAAATAACTTGTACGTTATTGGTAGTTATTATATATTAAGGACGGAGTTCTTCCACTTTAGATAAGAATTTTTTTTTTCAATGATTTTTTTTAAATTTTGCTTGTTCATGCTCCGAAACGCCGAACGCTACTCATGTAATAACTTTGCTACGCTGCTTCACTTAATGAAACTTGGCTGAGGCGGGGTAGGAGCTGACACAGCAAGTAGAAACTGCCAACCCGCCGACTATTAATCTACTTGGGGGTTAATTTGTCATTAGTGCATGTGGGCAAAGAAGGTTGAAATGGACCACCGGGGTACGATTCTCCTAATGATAATAACTCAATTTTAAATCTCTGTAGTCCTGTTTCAGGCCATAGTGCTGATTAGTGTTGCATAACCTTGGACTGGGGGGGGGGGGGCCGAGTGGTTAAGCACTTGGCTTCTGAACCTGAGGTCCTGGGTTTGAATTAAGTTGAAGACTGGAATTTTACATTTCGGGATTTAGTTGGGGAAAGTAAAGACGATTGGTCGTTGGTCACATGACACCCTGCTCGTTAACCGTTGGCCAAAGAAACAGATGATCTTAACATCCTCTGCCTTTTCTCCCCTTTCTTGCTGTATTGTATTTCTTAAAAATATAAACAAGATCTTTGAACTATAAGTATAAACAAGGATCAGCTAACTGTGATCAACTTTTAGAGTGAAAAATTCCAAAATAATTTAAGTAAAAAAAAAAAATTAAGTCAATAAAAAATGAACTAATAGTTTTGGAAAATAAAAGCTCTGAAGTAAAGAAACTAGTTTGTTATCAAGACTGAGGCTGGAATGGAAGCTCTGTCTCTGACATTGCATGCACGTGAAAGTTCTGTTGAACAAATGGAAACGTAATATCGATAGACTTTGAGAGGACTCTACATTTTGTTATGAACACAACCTTTACCACAGAAGTAAACATTTTGTGCTTTGAAATGTTTTATGTTTAATGTATTGTCT
This sequence comes from Biomphalaria glabrata, assembly GCF_947242115.1. NCBI lineage: Eukaryota > Metazoa > Mollusca > Gastropoda > Planorbidae > Biomphalaria > Biomphalaria glabrata. The sequence goes on along the minus strand of NC_074712.1, from coordinate 56,388,301 downwards.
ACAACTGAAGAAAAAAAAAAGATTTGAGTCTGGAAAGATAAGACAAGAAACAAAAAAAAACTTATGAAGAACTGATCAAAGTGTATCGTGAGACATCAGTAGGATGTTCGTAAGTCATCAGTAAGTCGTCTGAAAATCATCAGTAATGCGCACAGACAACACAAGTCTTTAGTAACATCTGTAAGATCATTAAGATTTCTGCAACTGCTTAAAAAGCTCAGATAACATCATTAAAATGTCCACACAACATCAGTAAGATGTTCAAACAACATCAGTAAGATGTTCAAACAACATCAGTAAGATGTTCAAACAACATCAGTAAGATGTTCAAACAACATCAGTAAGATGTTCACACCACATCAGTAAGATGTCCACACCACATCAGTAAGATGTCCACACCACATCAGAAAGATGCCCCCAAAAATCAGTAATATTCCCAAACTACATCATTAAGATTCGCAAACAACATCCCTAAGACCTCTACAAGTGCTCAGTATGACTTGCACATAGCAGAGCTAAGACGTCCACACGACATTAGGAAGACTCACACGAAGAAGAGAGCTCAGCCCAGTAATACATTTCAAATCTTATTGTCTCGGTATGTATTCTGGCTGTAGAAAATGTGTGCTATTAATAGATTGTTGTCATCAAACCAAAAAAAAAAAAAAAAAAGGGGATGCATATTCTTTGCTCAATAAGGATAACTGGGGATATAACGATTTCCCCTTTAGATTTTCTATCACTATTAAGATGACGTTTGGCTGGAAGATTAAAAGCCAGAAACATTTTGGGAAATTGCTGCATTAGGATATAGAACCCGGCAAAGGGAAAGAAACTTAAAAATAATTAAAACCCAGAAATCTCGGGAATCGCTACTTTACGTTTTAGTACTCGGCAAATGGAATGAACCATAAAAATATTTTGACCCAAGAAATGATAGACTTGATATTGCATTTTAAAAACTAATGCACATACTATTTAGCAACATAGATCACGTGACTGTTGTTATCCATTCCCAGCAGCGCTTTAAAACCATAGACTTTTTTTTTAATATCTAGACTGGAAATCAGAAATACATTCATATCCACGATGGATCGATTCACAGACCTATATATATAGATTTTTATGTACGTAAGTATTTTCAAGCTGCAAGGGAAGTCGCCCCAATCAATCTTTTCTGTCTTAGAAAGTAATGATCTTTAGTTTTCAAAATTTTAGAAATAATCAAAGACCTATATATTCACGCAAATATATGAAACAAAGCCATTTCCTGTTAGTTTCCAATGAGATAACGATTCAAAAATACTAGATCGAAATAATTCCTGTCTGTTGATTTTTAATCAGCTGATGTACATTTAAATAGATCTTTCTACATTATATATCTAACAATTTCAAAATAATAATTATGAGACTAGGCTAGATCTAGATCTAAAAATAAAATTGCATGTTACATAGGTTAGGGTTGAAAAAAAAATACTTCTAATAACTACTTTACAAAACAACGCATTGTTTCAACTTTAAACAAAAATTTCAAGACATTTTTTGTAGTGTTAAAAGATCTCCATGTCCATGTACTATATATGTCTATGTATGGAACATATATACATTACGTAAAACTGTACAAAAAGGTTTAATAAATGATTTGTCCCAAATAGTATATATAATGATGTTTGACTTGTAAGGTTCAAACACTCCTACAGAAATGAAGTTTGTGTCTATCTCAAACTGCTCACAGGAAGGGATGAAATGAAAGCAGTCAGGGCTCAAATCAGGTTCATCTTAACGACTGTCGGAAGCGCATAATACATAGCCAGGCAGCCATCTTCAAACAAAAAACATGTATCCAAGTTTACTACCTAAATAAGGCTTGTCTTCGAATTAAATAGTCGGACAGTATTTCACACGGGTACGCAGTCCTAGCTGTGACCTACATATTTTGCCAAATGCAGTGTAGACCTAACCGCTACTTTACGTTACTGGCTCAATAAATCGAAGTATCCTGGATGTCTCAATGAAAGGAAAGAAAACTGTAATCATACATTTTCTCCATAATTTTAAGTTTAACTAACCTAGAACTGATCCTAACTCACTCTTGAAACAAGTTTAGATACAATAGAAGAGAATTAAAAATAAACAATAAACTGAAAATTAAAAAAAATGGACGAAATACAAAAAGGAATAGAGATTATTCATAAAACTCAAATATTAAGAGCAACAAATATATTTTGTAAAAAGGTTTATAGTAAAAAGTAAATATATTTAATCTAAAAAAAGTTTACTATTTTCAATAATGATTAGCTAAAAAATTCAAATAGGCCCTAACTGTAACGTTGTTTAATAAATCAAATAAGAGTTGAACTCAAATGGTCTAGATCAAACTAGAACATGACCCCAGCGAATGGAAAGATTCGAATGTCTCGTGTTAAGAAAGAAGAGAAATCGGATCAAATTTGTTTAGGGATCCTGTAATGCGTCGCCTCGATAGACTGACCAGTGGAAAAAAACAAAATCAAACTACGGCCGCCAAATTCTATTTCAGTTTATCAATTCAGGTCCCAGACACTAGTCTTAGGTCAAATATATACACTCAAGCTCACGAAATGTACTCACACACACACAGAGGGACGGACAGACAGACAGACAGAGAAACTAGTACGCTGTGAACTCGGAGGCTATAATTGAAGGTCTGTCTCGGACAATGCATGATTTGGATGCCAGCTTCAGCAGTATAAGTTATGGCATAGTTTGACATTATTGCTTGCGAATTTTGGATGCCGACTGCAGAACTAGCGAGAGAGGATCCTAACAATGGAATGAGATGCTACATAACTATCCAAGGTATCACTTTCAAAGACCACATAACAAACCAAGTGATTAGAAACAAGATTAATACAGAAATAGAACCCCTCGATGACCTGCTAACTACTGTAAAAAAACAACTCAAGCTTAAATTCTGAGGACATATCACTACGTCCTCAGGGCTTGCAAAGACCTTTCTTCAGGGAACCGTACCAAGAAAAAGAAGAGGGGGATGGACAGCAGAGGTGATGTGTAGGATGCATACAAAACGTTGACATTATGTTGTAAAACAATTATAGTTTCTTTTAATTGCATTTTGAGCACAACATTTATGCATATAGAAATGCTTAAATCTTTTTTAAAAAATTATTTTTGTTTGTTTGTGTCGACCAGATGTTTTTTTTTTTGGGGGGGGGGGGGGGGGAGAGGTACCTGAGAGAAGTTGCCGTTCTACCTTTATAAAACCAATTAATTAATTACTAATTAGGATCAAACCAGGTTTCTAGCTCGAGCCCCTACATGAGCAGACTATATGTAAAGCTTACCTCCCCTGAAGTGTTTTTAAATTTAAAAAGTGCATCATTTTAAAAAACACGTCTGTCATATTTAATTTTAGTCATCATTGAACGATGAGATCTAATAAAACCAAACATAATATTGGATTTTTAATCTTTTCCAGTTTCTGCGAGTTAAACAGGACGGACAGACAGACGGACAGACAGGTAGACAGGCTTTTCGCATTGCGGGCGTCGCTAAAAGGAAAAAAATGCTGATCCGAACTATTGGAAATAAAACGAGTGACTGTTTTTTAAATGAGATTTATTTTGTCTTTGAGTAAAAGGTCGAAGTCTATTGAATCGTACGACTGATCCAGATCAATAGATTTGAGAAGACAAGGACTATTGAATCATTAGAGCTTTCCAGATCAATAGATTTGAGAAGACAATAACTATTGAATCATTAGAGCTTTCCAGACCAATAGATTTGAGAAGACAAGAACTATTGAATCATTAGAGCTTTCCAGACCAATAGATTTGAGAAGACAATAACTATTGAATCATTAGAGCTTTCCAGACCAACAGACTTATGAACACAAGAACTATTGAATCATTAGAGCTTTCCAGATCAATAGATTTGAGAAGACAAGAACTGTTGAATCATTAGAGCTTTCCAGATCAATAGATTTGAGAAGACAAGGACTATTGAATCATTAGAGCTTTCCAGATCAATAGATTTGATAAGACAAGAACTATTGAATCATTCGAACTTTCCAGATCAATAGATTTGAGAAGACAAGAACTATTGAATCATTAGAGCTTTCCAGATCAATAGATTTGAGAAGACAAGAACTATTGAATCATTAGAGCTTTCCAGATCAATAGATTTGAGAAGACAAGAACTATTGAATCATTAGAGCTTTCCAGATCAATAGATTTGAGAAGACAAGAACTGTTGAATCATTAGAGCTTTCCAGATCAATAGATTTGAGAAGACAAGAACTGTTGAATCATTCGAGCTTTCCAGACCAACAGACTTATGAACACAAGAACTGTTGCACTCTTTTTTTAACGATATGTTTTTTTTTCAATCATTAACTCTTTGTCTCCTAACCGACGATACAAACGTTGATTCCATCAGAATGTGGTAAATAATTACGGAGAGAAAGAGTTAAAGAACCTGATGGTTTTCATGTGTTCTCTTAGAGGTCTTCTGAGAATCAGTGTACTATAAATAGCACATTTAGACAGTTCAATGTTATGACAAATTAAAGTCATAGTTAAAGTAAAAAAGTGACATTTTTAATTCAATTTTTAACCGTTTCTACCAATGGCTAGTAGTTAAATGACATCGGTTTTTTTTAATGGTCAATCATTGATGTTTATATACAATCAGTCACTGACAGTCATGATTGATGTCTACTCATTGAAGGTGTTAGGGTCAGGGTTAGTGTCTTCAGTAGTTATTACAAACAGCCGCTTATTGCAGTAATTATTCAATGCCAGTTAATACAACGTGTCAGTTTGGTCTCTCATCAATTCGCCTGGGCTTAGTGTACAATACTGTACTCAGCATACTCGCGAACCTATCGGGCACAGTCAGGCCTCACCAGCCAGAAGCTGAGCCGACGCTCAGCCTCCCTAGAGGACAGTGTTGGTCTTTATAAATATCAATGAACGATGTATATTTAACGGCCAGGTTTTTCAGAGTTTTTAAATATATTGAATTTCTTTTTAAAAAAGTTAATACTTTTGCAAATTAAGGACAAGTAAATAAAATATATAAACATGAAAAAACAATACTTTAAAAAAAGAGGCAATAACTCCTTTACACAACTTTACATACAAACGCAGTTACCAAAGGCACAGATGTGTGATTATAATTAATCATCGTTTTTTTTTCCTCTGGTATTTTAACAGCGTAGAGGCAGCCTAAACATACAACTTAAATTAGCCAGCTTTTCTATCACCACAATCGCCTTAATTAACGTATGGTTTTAATTATCTGAACGAAATACATATAACATTGGTGTTGGAGTAAACGAATCTTATTTTGGAACAAGTGTAGAAGGGAGATAATAAGGGAGAACATCTCTCATTGGGGAGCTCTCTAAAAAAAAGGTAAAGACTGCTAAATGTCATCAAGAAATCACTTCCCAGTGAGTTGCTGACTTCCTAATATGCACAAAAAGGTTAGAATATGATTGTATTTTTAAAGAAATAATTTTTTAACTTTAAAAAAAAAACTCATTACCCCCACAGCCACACACACACACACTACTTCCTCGGTGTAGAACAGTGTTTCCCAAACTTATGACTTATGTGTACCCCTTTTATAATTTTTGTAATTCTGATTAGCCCTCGCCCCCCCCCCCCCCATCCACTTTAATATATTAACAGAACATAATAAATGGCATTTTAAAAAAATCAGCTTAGTTAATGAGGTGCAACACGTACCCCTTCCAAAGTCTTCCCGTGCCCCTGGGGTTACGCGTACCCCACTTTGTGAAACACTGACTATAGAAAAATAAATTAATTCTAGACTACAACCTCCTGCTTGACCAAAAGAGCAACAAGCATAGTTAGGGCTGAGTCACTCATCCACCACAACGAAAGTACAGCACATGCACGCCGTTTTAAAAGCGCGGTTAATCAAAAAGAGGACACAGGACTAATGCTGAGGATGAGTCAGCTTGACAGTATCTAATTGAGGTGGGCCGGTCTGTCATAGAAAGGTGGGCGGGTACATAAAAAAAATATTTTTTTGGGGGGGAGGAGCTCATCAGCAGATAATTAAAACTGAAGTTAACTTAGCTGGGTCCCAGTGTATCGCTGATCAGATATTGAATGGGCATGTCACGAGAAGAACTGACTTAATCAATTTCGAGTCGTTGAGTACTTTCCACACCCCACACAGTGACACCAGCTGTAGTTCAGGGAACTAAGAGCTACGTCATTGGTGAACTTTTCCCTCTCTTTCCAGACCAAACTAGTTCGTCTGCTTGGCTGACCTTTTTCACACCTGGACTGTTATGGCGTAGAAACAATGACGAAAACAGCCCCACAGACGCTCCCTAGAGCGACGCACGCTGGCGCCAAAATGACCCTAAGACATCCCAGAGCAGAGACAACTAAAAATAGGCGAAAGTAAACAATGCTCTGGCCAACCGCAGACGCAACGAGGACTGTCACTTTCGCTCATCATTTTAGAGCCTTCTTACACGTCTGCTATTTATTTTGGGCGGGAAGGAAATCGAAAGTGCTTAAATGGATGGAGTAAAGTAATGATATGGATGTATATCCGGGTCATCCCTGGCTGTAATAGATTAGGGTTACAGACATATAATTTTATGTGATTAGGGCCATTTCTGCATGCAATATATCCTGATTATTTGTTTCACCTTCTTCCATAAAAGGTCAAGGTTTAAAAAATAAATAAAACAGCATTGAAACAAAAATGTGTTTGAGCTCAAAAAAAAAATATTTTCCTCTACCCGCCATCTTTTTTTTGGACGTGATTTGAGTGAGTGTTGAAAAGTGTGTGGGTGTGTCTGTCTGTCCGGGGAAGCGGAATGTCTACATGTTTTAGTGCCACCACATTTACATGGAGAGCGAGTATAAAGGAAGGGTCCCGGACTGCAGATGTCATACACAACAGTAGTAGAAAGAAGGGTGAAAATGCAACGGCGAATGGTGATTACATATGCCCAACATGTGACCGCAGCTGCTTATCAAGGAATGGCCTCTTTAGTCACACAGGAAGTTGCAAAGGGAAAAGATCATCTCTCGAGACGTAAAATTCTGCAGACACTTACATGCCTCAATTTTCAATACAGTATGTTTCCCAAAGTCCTCTAAAGCAGTGTTTCTCAAACTTTATCTGAGACGCCCCCATGCCCCCTAACATTATAGAACTCACCCGGAAATCTGTGGAAAAGCTGTAAACTTCACCAGTAAAGTCTGGGAGCGTTTTATAAATGTAATAAAAACAACAACAACAACAACAGCTGAAAGACATATAATTATATCACCATTTTCATTTTTTTTTTTTGGAATGTACATTACATTAGGTTTGGAATAAAAAATGACGAATAGAAAGCTAGTCGATTTTTTGTTTGTTTCGGGAATAGCTCCCAGTTTTTAAAGCATTTCATTTAAAGAATTTATTTCATATAAAAAAAAAAAACTACTTTCCACTACGTCATTGGGCCTTTTAAGATTAGTAAAATATCTTTTTTAACACTAGAGAGTTGTCTTGGGTTACAAGACATTGGTGACCGAGTTAAAGCATTTCATTTAAAGTATGTACTCCATATGACGTCAAAGGAGAAAAAAAAACTTTCCACTATGTCACAAGGCCTTAGCGTTTATATTATTAGTATGAAAAATCCGGAACAGCTTTTTTTGTAATGAGTTTTTCCGACGTTTGAGCAAGTAAATTAAATTTAATATTAGTTAAAAGAGCAATTTCGAAATTCGTTGGTATTAATTTGCTTTCCACAAAAACATCCGGAACAACCTATTCATAAATAAAAAAATTATTGCGATGTTTTGGAAGAAAAAAATATGTGAAATCAGATTTTCAATAGCCTTTATTCTTTGTTTTTGCGACCTAAACGTGACGGACTGACAGGCCGACAGACAAAACGCAAAAAAGTAAGAGACTTTTACCATGACGGGATCACTAAAAATAATACACAAATCTGATTATTTAAACATTTTTAAGTGGACTAATTTTGGTCATATGACCGCGGTTGTCACGCTACTTCATGAAAGTCGTTGTATAAAGATGTGCGGTAACAGTTTGAGAAACACTGATCATTTTCTTCGGATGAAGTCGGCCAGTCCCACCCTTTCATAATTTAATTAGATCTGACTTGCAATCGTCTTACTTCTAGAAATAGTGCAAGTTAAAATTTAAGGAGAATATGTTTCTGAAGTTTAGAAAAGCTGAAAAGCGATTGGCACCCGGGGCTCCGTCCCGAACTCCGCTGTTGGACGCTCGTCCCAAGCCAATGGCTGACTAAGCAGATTGCAAACGTAAATTTTCTGCTCTAGATTGTAGTGTAAGTTTAAACAAGACATCCTAATGTTATATCGATTCCGTCTAAAAGTCTAACAAAGGAAAAATGTTCGCGTGATGTTCAGTCTGATTCTAATTTGAATAAACAGACATTGTAAAATATGCAATAACTATTGAATAAATGTCATAAACAATGGAATTTTATAATAGAATTGACACTCATTTTACATTTTTTGGAAAAATCAATGGAAGTATATAATAAGCTCACTGTATTAAACAAAAGATAGTGTTTATTGCGAGATGTTTCGAAAAGGTTGACAGGGGTGGGGGTGACACCTGAGCCAACCGCAACGGGTGACACCGACCCTAGTGACGCCACTGTAGATTATAATGAGTAGTATGAATTAAAGGCCCTTCTACTTCTCTACTGTACATTACATTTCATAATATCTGCAACTAAATACACACTGCGCTTTTGTTTTTAAAGTTTGATTATTCTGTATGTTGTTTGCATAATTACTTTTTGATCTTTTCATCTTTCAGCAAATTAAAGAAAGAAATCGCTAATTAATTAATATGGGAACCCGCTGCGTGTCAGGATCTTAAAAAGAATTCTGTTATCACAAGACGATATAAGACAGTAGAAAATAGCACCGATTACCAGGGGGGATAACATGCCAACAGACGCCTGAACAGAGAGATATGAAAGAAGTTATTGGAATTAACCGCCTACTGCGATTATGTACAAAATTAAATTTTAAAAAATATATTATATCCAATTCATGTATACTAGCACCTGGTTGTCAAAGCCCGCAGAAGATGTTAACATTCCTTTTTGACAGTAAGTGCAGTGCGATACCACAGCATAATGTTTCCCTTCTGCTAGTGTTTGTACTCGATTTAGTCATTCATCAACGTGATTCGATTATTCGTTGTAACGAAGCATACTAAACATTGTAATAATTACGTTCATTATGATCTGCTAAATTGTTCTTGATTGTCCGTTTATTGAATCTGTATGTCAACACCACTGCCACCACATACTGAACTAAATAGTTCTAACATTCGATTAATCCACCAACCTGTGCATTTATTTTTATGTTGATAAACTAAAACACCTGACCGTTTAATTAGGTCGTAAAAACCTTACATTTCATTGATGTTAAGTATTGTGTAACTATAGATGTGGGTGGATTACTTCCGGTCGAAATGCGGAAAGACCTGATAATGATGCGAAATCCTAAACAATGAGGTCACAATATCGCCATTATGGTTGGGCCGAGACCAACCGTTATAGAAAGCCTGAACACTGACCTGCAACGTCACAACCTGTGGGCGGTTTAGATCAATAGCTCGTTGCCAAGTCAAAGGTCTGTACGACGTGGCAACGAGCTATTGGTCTAAACTAACCACAGGTTGTGACGTTGCAGGTTCAGTGTTCAGGCCTTATAACGGATGGTCTCGATTGGGCACTCTGTCGTTATCAAAGAAGTCGTATGTTGCTCCAACTCTCTTAAAGAAGATTCCAAGTAGAGTTTAAGCAAATACTTAGAGGGGGGCCCCTGAAGAAGTCATTGAAAATAGGAGCAGGCGTGTACTGACGTGATACATGTGCCATGCTTAAGATTCTATATATTTTTGTAGTAGGATGGATTGCATCTGGACTGTGTACAAGAATTGGGGGGGGGGGGGAGGGAAAGCTCGGTGGTGAATTTAGCGATAAATAGAAATGTTTTAACATCTTGTTTCTTAATGTGTGATTATTATCTTACTACACTCAATTTGAAAGTCACTAGATAGTAGTTTGTACAAATGCACACTAGCAAGTGGGATCTGGTAGAAAACCAATGTCAAAATCCATTCCATTTAACAACTTCTGCTTCTACTCTGTGTGTGTGTGTGTGTCCAATAATCCCATAGAAAGAATCTCTAGCTTTACGAGATTCATTGTTTTACAATATCTGACGATACTTGCACTTGTGGACCCCCTGATTGGGTCCTAACGTCATATTTAATTAACACGACCCCCCACCCCCATCCCCACCACCCAGGTTTCATCACCGGTGAACATATAAGACATTATTGCGTGTTGACATTAATCTCTAGCCACAAGGGAGATAAGCTGCAGAAAGGAGAATTATCCAATCTTAAAATTAAACCATAAGATCCACATTGAAATTTTAATAAACTGAATTTTTTGTGTTCCTGACTTCAGTAGAAAGTTCGAATATTTTATTAAACAAAAAAAAATGTAAAAATTTATTTATTTTTTTTTTTTTTTAAAGTTAAAGTGTCCTTATACATGTTATAGAGCCTATATTAGCCTCATCATAACAAAAGGTGTTTGATATTAGAAACAACTAGCCGGTTATGACCCGCGGCTTGCGGGCCTTAGTTTGGATATTATGGATCTACTGGATTGTATTTAGATTTATGTCAAACTTGGAGAATGTTCCCTTCAAATTTTTTTTTTATTTTGCCACGAAAATAAAAGTAGAGTGAAAATGGGTTTACCCGTTCAGCCAACATATTCATATCCAATATAAAATACTGTGAAAACGGGTTTACCCGATTTGTTAAAACGTTTCGTACTTTAATAGAGATACAATTTGTTACTTTTTGTCTATTTTTAGGGCCCTCCGGTATTGGAAGAGACATTAAACATACACTACTGTTTCCGTCATGATCTAAGGAACATTGAAGCCAAGTTTTATCAAGATTGGTTAAACGAATTAGATTTGTATTCGGGGCATACATACATACATACATACACCTTACTTTATGCTTTATATTATAGATAGCTAGCAACCCGCCCCATTTTACATCAATTTCACCCCCACCTTTGGTTAGGCGAGAGTATAAATCTACTAAATATTCTAACGATAGGCCTTTAGATCTAGACTTGAAGATGATGCACATAATGTTCCTTAGCATTAATTAATTAAACTCTTTCATGAGTAATGCATGCATGCGGAAATACCTGTGGGCGTGATGTCCTCAAGATGACAATTGTCTAGTCCTCTAGCCAAATTTAAATACATTTTTGTTCTACTTTGAAATCTTTTAACGTTCAGACTAGAGTTCTCCCAGTGTGGCCAACGAGCTAATAATTCTTTTCCCAACGATATACATCAACTATCAAATTTCTGGGGGCGAGGTGGTCGAATGGTTAAGCGCTTGGCTTCCGAACCTGACGTCCTGCGTTCGAATCACGGTGAAGACTGGGATTTTGAATTTCGGGATTTTTAGGGCGGCCCTGAGTCCACCCAACTCTAATGGGTACCTGACTTTAGTTGGGGAAAGTAAAGGCGGTTGGTCGTTGTGTTGGCCACATACACGCTGCTCGTTAAGCGTGGGCTAAAGAAACAGATGACCTTAACATCACTTGCCCCATAGATCGCAAGGTCTGAAAGGGGAAACTTTACTTTACTTTTTACTATCAAATTTCTAGGAAAGTCTTTTTCGAGAACCATCTCCACCCATGAGATTCCACCTGTTTTTGCCTCAGCTAAGTATCCTACATGCGTATATAATATCACTTCCGTAGGTCATCAATGTTGTACTTTGCGACCATTATAAGACTGTATAAGATAAGAGTGTATTTAAGGCCAACAGATAGTATGGACTCTAAGATGCTATGTGGCCACTATAAGACAAATTTCAAAGAGAATGTCCGTAAGACACATTTCAAAGAGAATGTCCGTAAGACACATTTCAAAGAGAATGTCCGTAAGACAAATTTCAAAGAGAATGTCCGTAAGACAAATTTCAAAGAGAATGTCCTTGGAGCACACCCACAAGGACGTTGACTAAATGCAAGAAGAAGAAACGGAGTCAAGGTGGCTGAGTGCTAAAGCGCTTGGCTTCCGAACCGAAGAGTCCTGGGTTCGAATCCTGTTGAAGACTCTGAATTTTAATTTCGGGATCTTAAGGGTATCTCCGAGTCCCCCCAGCTCTAAAGGGTACCTGATAATAATTGAGGAAAACTAACGAAGGTTGGTCGTTGTGCTGGCCACATGACACCCACGTTAACCGTGGGCAATAGAAACAGGTGACCTTTACATCATCTGCCCTATTGTAGATGTCGCATGATCTGAGAGAGAAACTTTATTTGAACGTTTTAGAAGTAAGAAGGTCTAGATAGAAAAACCTAGATTTCAACTTCCTGTTAAGGCTAGGATAACTCGAAATATTCTGATTCAACCTAAAGAAAGAAGAAAGTCTAGCTAGAAAAACATAGATTTCACCTTTCCTGTTAAGGATAGGATAGCTTTTACTGTTCTGATTCAACTCAAAGAAAGAGATAAACTTAGAGATGTGAATGGGACATAGAAGTTATAAATAGCAGTCGCATGTAACTTGTAAGAAACGAAAAAAAAATATTAAAAAAATCATTCAAACTCATGTTCATTTGCAGAACAAGGTTTGGCAATCAATGGCTACACATTATTGAGGGCAAAATAAACACATATGACTTTTTGTTTTTACAAAGCTTCTATCAACTCACTCTGTCTGTCTGTCTGTCTGGTAAAATGTTTGTTCACGTTATTTCTCCCACACCCAATCTCGGATCAAGCTGAAATTGTGCACAATTATTTCTTTGACCTGACAACACAAGAATCAGGTATTGGTAATTAATAATGTTGTTTGGTATCTCGAACAAGGGAAATAAATTTTACTCGACTGATAAGATGGTATAAGTTAAATTAGTTTCCTTTATGGTTTGTAGAAAGACAAGGTTTGTAAATAATTATAAAACCTATTTTCCTAAGCAGCTCCCTGGCACGATGGTTACCGTATTGAGGAGACTAAAGAGGCTTTAGCCCTCGAGTTAAAATTTAGGACGCTTATTTTTTTTTACTTTACTTTTTTTTTTAGATGCAATTAAAAAGCGACCACCCAGATACCCAGTTCTTTCTCCCCCCTATTCTTTTCCAAATGGTCTAGACAAGTGACAGGATCATAGCGAATTGATAAAGCTGAAAGCATGAAATTGCAATAAACAAAACAATTAGTAAAAATATTTCTAATTTCTAATCGAAGGGATTTATTATTGTTAGTCTAGATCTATTACAACTTCAGTTACAGACTAATCCAAAGTAATATAAGCTTTGTTTTCAAAAATGTATGTATATGGTATTTGTCTGGTTCAGCGAGTACAGATTTTATGTGTCGTTATTTTGTTCATGTTTGCTATGTTCATGTTTATGTTGATTTGGTTATATATGTATTGTTGATTAGGTAATGTTGTATATGTTGATTTGAGGTTGTTGTATTTGTTGATTTGGCAATGTTGTGTTTGTTGATTTGGTGATGTTGTATTTGTTCATTTGGTGATGTTGTATTTGTTCATTTGGTGATGTTGTATTTGTTGATTTGTTGATGACGTTTTTGTTCATTGTTATTTGTTGATTTGAAAAGTCTGTTATTTTGCTGACTTTATGATGTTTTTGTATTAATTGATTTTATAATTTAGTTTTATTGATCAGGTGATGTTTTTTATTTATTTATTGAATGGACCTCATTCACCAATCGCAAACAAACAACATTTTGCCACGTGGTTCTCTATATTTTCTATACAAATTAGGCAACCCATAAAGGCTGTCACGTGATACGCAACTTTCTTTGTTTCATAAATATTATCACGTGGCTACATGTTGTTTGTTTGCGATTGGTGAATGAGGTCCATTGGTGATGTTCTTGCATTTGTTGATTTGCAGATGTTGTTATAGTTGTGTTCTGTTGATTGAACTTCGAAAACCTTTTTTTTACTGATATAAGATCAAATGTGTTAGCAGAATGTCTCTTTTTTTAAACACTCTTAAAGGGGACTTCATTCACTTTAAACATACAATGTTATCAAAACCAGTCCAAGTAGTGAACACAAGGATTAAGTAATAGCAGTTTATACCAACAACATTTTCAATCACTTGATTGATTGTATTTAATATATATATATATAAATATATATATATATAGACTGTATATATTTAGTGAAAGGAACCATTGTCAGGGGAGATAACAAAAAGAATTGCTCGAGTTCTATTGTGGTTTATGGAATTCTTGGACCCAAGGGAAGTAATTTGCTAGTTCTGTCAATACCTCCCAAGAGGTGCCAGTAATTTGTGTTGTCGCTTAAACGGTTTTACGAGGGAGGTAGTTGTCATAATATGACAGCCTAATAGTGCCAACCCCTTCCCAAACAAGACTTTTATAGATGGGAAGGGGGGCGATACCAAGTTAGGACAGGGGAGATAAAACAGTCGGTCTGATATAGTTAGACACTGCAAAACATGTTAACAAACAGAGCTTGTGGCACCCAAAACACTCACAAGGGGATTTATAAATGTCGAAAAAGAAACACATTTAATACAACTAATTACATTTGTTATAACGATGCCAGTATTTAGTGAAGTATTCAAGCGTCAACCGCCATGGTCGACCCGGGGATATCGAACAGGAAGAAATAGGAAAGGGACAAGAAAAAAGAGAAGGAGAGAGAGAGAGAGAGAGAGAGAGAGAAAGAGAGAAAGAGAGAGAGAGAGTTGTGTAAAAGAGGACAAAGTGTGTGTGTGTGTGTGTAAGATAGAGAGAGGCAGAGAAGTAGGAAGAGAAGATAATAAGAGAGATAGAGGAAGAAGGGAGAGAATAAGAGAGAGAGAGAGGGGGGAGGGAAAAGAAGAAAGACAAAGTGAGAGAAAAATGGAATAAAAGAGAGAGAGAAAGAGAAAGAGGGAAATTGAATGTATGTGTGTGTGTGTGTGTGTAGGAGGGGACGGAGAGAGAGAGAGAGAGAGAGAGAGAGGGGGGGGGGCTAAAAGAGAGAAGAGATAAAATGGTCGATGTGAGAGTGACCTAAAACGAATTTTTTTTTCAGGAGGGAAGTTATTCTGTGGAAAATGTATAAACCACTTTTATTGTTGTAGTTTTTTTTTTTACCTTTGACACAAAAATATTTTAATGACCACACAACTAACCCCCACCCCCCGTTTAGGTATAGATTTAACTTCAGCAGTTTAAAATCACCTGACCACACACTTTCCCCCCCCCCCCCCCCTAGATTTACCACATAGAACGAACTGTTGTCTCTTAGGAGAAAAAAAAATTCTCAATTTTGTTTGTTTGTAAAGAAGCTAAAGTACAAAACCAAAAACATCCATTATGATGATCTAACTATGAGGTGACGCACACACAACTCAAACACATTTTTATCCTGCAATCCTGATATTATCTAGACACGGGTTGTTACCTAAAGTGAACTAAAATATAATCTATGGTCTGAGAATAATCTGAACACAAATTGTGAAAGCAGAAAAAGAAATGTTCAACTTTTAAAATGAACCTGAACACTCAAAACACAAATCCAAAATGAACCTTTTCCAATCTTTGAACATTTCAAGAAATTATTCCACTTTTCTTACACCTAAAAAAAACCCAACAAATAATAAAAATTCGATACTAGGCCTACTACTTCAAATAAAGATCCAACACTTGAAAACATAAATGAGCAGCACAGTTTTGGAAAGGATACAGTATTTATTTTAAATAACTACTCAAATATAATTTCGAATTTTCGTCAGATGTCTCTGGTTATTTATATTAATTTTAGCCACAACATGAAGTGAGTGAGTCGAAGGGGAGGAACTCGTCCACACTGGGTGTTGTTAGCAAGGGCAACAAAACCTTTTTTTTTTCCGGCGAGTGACGTGTTGCCGCGTGAAAGCGGCCCTTGACTCCACAGCTGAATGCGCCAATCAGTCATTGCTATATATTATCATTACTGAATCATTAGTCGCTCATAGCGCTGATATCTTACTCTGAGAACGTAGCCTAGATCAGATCATATAAACTTATAGAACTTAAGCGTTGGGGATTTTCACACTAAAAGTTAATAACAGCAATCTACTCTTTGTTTACAGTTTGAATCTTAAAGCAATTAAATTGAGTAAGAGAGACAAAGAAGAGAAAGTGATCTGAAGAAATGTGGTGGAGTCTTGGATCTATAGTGAAATGTAAAGAGAAACCTAAAACAAATGAAAAAAGGTCAAATAAATAATAAATAACTTTTTAAAACTAAATAGACAAAATAAAAAGCAATGTCAAGGACTCAATATTGAAAGATCACAGTTTTCAACTTTAATAATAACAATTATTTTTGCGCTACAAGTTAGAGAGATTAGAAATTTAATTCTTCAGTGCTGAGAAAAAAGCATAAAATGATAATGTGGTTTTCAAATGATTTTCCTTATCACTACTTCCTTCATTCTGTACAGCGGAGACACCAAAAAAAAAAGCTTGCTTTCTATGGATATGCCTTCATGCATGAAAACTCAAATCGTGAATACCACTTACTGGAAGTCTACAGGCTCTAGACAATGCATGAATGTTAAACTCTGGCGCCATTTTGTTCTCTTTGACATACAATAAAGTAGCTGGCAGCAGATGGCCTTTGAGCTCTCATGAAGGCAACGGGACACATTTGAGGCCCAAAGAACTGGCCCTTGCCGAAAACAGGTTTTGAAGGCGAAAAATACAACAACACTTAAATAGACCCCTGCGGACAACGGCTTTGTCAACTTTGCGTTTTACCTTTACCTATCCCTTAGTCTGTTGGACCGTTGGGGCATTATGCAACATTTATGACCGTCTTTCTCCATTCCTCTCTGTCTTTTGCCTTAGTTGGAACCTCTTTCAATGGCCGGCCCGTCCATTATTTTATGTTGTCTTCCCTTCTCTTTTTTTTCTGTCTGCCTCTTCCTCTTTTTCCTGGTACTGTTCCCTGAAGGAAGGTCTTTGCGAGCCCCGAAGACCTTGTAATATTGCCATAGATTTTTAGCTTGCGTTTTTTTTTTCAATAGTTAGCAGGTCATCATGAGTTCTAATCGCCGCAGTAACCCTGATTCTAATCTCTGGGTTTTGTAATGTGGTGTTTAAATGCATTAGATGTGACAAAATATGCAGGTCGCAAATGGGCTTGCGTAGTCCTGTGAAACACTACACTCATCCATCATCTTAGGAATCGAAGACCATACAATTATTATTATACAATAGAGAAGTTGGCATCGGGCATGAACCGTACTTAACGTAGTGAATGAAACAGTTATAGTTGGTAACATAGATGTACAGCATTACTTAATGAAATAGTTATAGTTCGTAACTTAGATCTACAGCATTACTTACTGAAACAGTTATAGTTCGTAACATAGATCTACAGCATTACTTAATGAAACAGTTATAGTTCGTAACATAGATCTACAGCATTACTTAATGAAACAGTTATAGTTCGTAACATAGATCTACAGCATTACTTAATGAAATAGTTATAGTTCGTAACATAGATTTACAGCATTACTTAATGAAACAGTTATAGTTCGTAACATAGATCTACAGCATTACTTAATGAAACAGTTATAGTTCGTAACATAGATCTACAGCATTACTTAATGAAATAGTTATAGTTCGTAACATAGATTTACAGCATTACTTAATGAAACAGTTATAGTTCGTAACATAGATCTACAGCATTACTTACTGAAACAGTTATAGTTCGTAACATAGATGTACAGCATTACTTAATGAAACAGTTATAATTCGTAACATAGATTTACAGCATTACTTAATGAAACAGTTATAGTTCGTAACATAGATCTACAGCATTACTTAATGAAATAGTTATAGTTCGTAACATAGATTTACAGCATTACTTAATGAAACAGTTATAGTTCGTAACATAGATCTACAGCATTACTTAATGAAACAGTTATAGTTCGTAACATAGATCTACAGCATTACTTAATGAAACAGTTATAGTTCGTAACATAGATCTACAGCATTACTTAATGAAACAGTTATAGTTCGTAACATAGATCTACAGCATTACTTAATGAAACAGTTATAGTTCGTAACATAGATCTACAGCATTACTTAATGAAACAGTTATAGTTCGTAACATAGATCTACAGCATTACTTAATGAAACAGTTATAGTTCGTAACATAGATCTACAGCATTACTTAATGAAATAGTTATAGTTCGTAACATAGATTTACAGCATTACTTAATGAAACAGTTATAGTTCGTAACATAGATCTACAGCATTACTTACTGAAACAGTTATAGTTCGTAACATAGATCTACAGCATTACTTAATGAAACAGTTATAGTTCGTAACATAGATCTACAGCATTACTTAATGAAACAGTTATAGTTCGTAACATAGATCTACAGCATTACTTAATGAAATAGTTATAGTTCGTAACATAGATTTACAGCATTACTTAATGAAACAGTTATAGTTCGTAACATAGATCTACAGCATTACTTAATGAAACAGTTATAGTTCGTAACATAGATCTACAGCATTACTTAATGAAATAGTTATAGTTCGTAACATAGATTTACAGCATTACTTAATGAAACAGTTATAGTTCGTAACATAGATCTACAGCATTACTTACTGAAACAGTTATAGTTCGTAACATAGATGTACAGCATTACTTAATGAAACAGTTATAATTCGTAACATAGATTTACAGCATTACTTAATGAAACAGTTATAGTTCGTAACATAGATCTACAGCATTACTTAATGAAATAGTTATAGTTCGTAACATAGATTTACAGCATTACTTAATGAAACAGTTATAGTTCGTAACATAGATCTACAGCATTACTTAATGAAACAGTTATAGTTCGTAACATAGATCTACAGCATTACTTAATGAAATAGTTATAGTTCGTAACATAGATTTACAGCATTACTTAATGAAACAGTTATAGTTCGTAACATAGATCTACAGCATTACTTACTGTTAAGCACTTAAAAAGGTCATAGTTATGGCAGGAAGGGAGAAAGACAGTTGACTAATCTTGTTTGGTGCCCCAACGGTGCCACATAAGGCATAACATGTCTCTTTTTCTTTTCTTCTCTATTCTATCCTATTCTATTCAAAAACAAAACTACTAGTTTCATTGATACAATATGTACAAGCCTATCATGTATTTCAATAAATAACAACCAAAACAACAACAACAATATTTCGTTAAAATCACGACAACTCTAACAAGACTAACTACCAACACACACGCATAAGTGTTTTGATACAAAAAAAAGCTTATTCTGCTGATTATTTCATTGTGTTCTAGCGCTTGCCTTAAACAACCAAATCTTACACTACTAGCTTT
Source organism: Biomphalaria glabrata (assembly GCF_947242115.1). Taxonomy (NCBI): domain Eukaryota; kingdom Metazoa; phylum Mollusca; class Gastropoda; family Planorbidae; genus Biomphalaria; species Biomphalaria glabrata. The sequence goes on along the minus strand of NC_074712.1, from coordinate 56,368,799 downwards.
TGTTCAGTTTTAATTCTCTCACGCTACTAGGTTCTTTTGGGCTCGGAAAGTTGGATCGATTTTATTTTTCTTTCTCTTGAGCCTTAAGTTAATGTATTTTTTTTAAATACCTGCATTGTGAGATACAATCGACTATTTGTTCCGTTGTGTTTCACTTTGTGAATTTTTTAAATGCATTTTAAAATAGGTTTATAAATAAACATGACCCATTGTAAGAGGGAGATAACTCATACGAGACTTTTCGCTGGAATCGTGTTAGACTTTGCGCTCTTATAGATTCTTTGTTTCCACGTAGAGGTACAAAGTACGTAGAGCCATTGATGACATGGAAACTCGATTCCGTTATTTTAACAGGTTCAACGACTACAGTTGTATTTCTGAGTAACAATGTACAATCAGAAGTAGATGTTTAACTTAGACAAGATTTACCAAGCCAAACGAATAGGCCTACACCAACCAAACCCTTATTATTCATTAATTTTTTCGAATTGAAGTCTTCCGAATAGTTTCAGTAGCGTAATATGGAATTCCCATAAGCTATTTTTAGACTTCTTAATAGAGACTAAAAAACGCAATTAGATGGCATTATACTAATTGAAATTTTCATTGCAATCTGATTGGCCTTTTTCAGTTGTTATTCGACTCTGCGTCATCTCGTAGAGCACTTTTTCATGGGACTGTAGAGTCCTGGTCTCGAGAGACATTGTCGTCAACATATAACACAGGTCAAGGTGACATTCGCTTTTGTGGTAGAGGAGCCAGCCATTTTTCGTTTTCAAGATATGATTTTCATAGGAAACAAAGGTCACGACTAAGTCTCGCCCGCTGGTTTGAAGGATTTCATGCAGCGTTTTATCGAGCTGAGTCTAGGTCAAATACAAGTATCACTATCAAGGCATTCGTTTCTAGTACTAACACATTTGAAGCTTGTGAAGACAATAAATCTAGCATTATAAAGACTCTTTAGAGTTGAATATTATCACAAGAGTTATATCTATAAGAGAAAGTGGTGTCTTTTATTATTGATGTTCCTACTAAATTTGATCAATCAGTGATCTACTATTTCTTCACCTTTTAATTTTCTAATACCAGTTGAAATTCTTTAACTGTAAGAACGAAAAAGAATATAAACCGATATTGCTGTAGTACTTGTTCTGTTACTACAATTGATGTAGCTGTTGTTGCTATTTTGGTTTCTGTCGAACAGATCTGCTTTAACAATTGTTTAGGTTGTTGCAGTAATTGCTGTTTCTTTTTTTGCAATTGTTTCTTCTGTAGTTGCATTACTTCTTTCAGTTTCTGCTGTTTTAATTTTTTGATGTTGCTGTGGTTCTTTTGTTGCAGCTGTTGGTTCTTTTGTTACTGATGTCATCGCTTTGTCGATGCAATAGCTTCTGTTATTGTTTCTATCGTTGTAGACGTTGTTGTTGGTTTGGTTGATGTCGCTCTGTTTCCATTGTTGTAGCTGTTGTTTATATAGCTGTAGATGTTATTTCTGTTGTAGCTGCTGTTATTTACACTGTTCTATTGTTACATCTGTTGTTGTTTCTGTCAATGTTATTGTAACTGGTTTTCTTATTTTGTTGTTTGAAAAAAAAATCTGATTTCTCTCCCTTGGATTGGACAAATTGTTAGCCAAATTTGGGAGCATTGTTCAGGAGCTCCCTTCATTCACACCAATACACCTTCACCAGCATGTTCATGGGCAAGTTCTAAGTTCCTCTCACCAACCTTTTCTGCTTATTTATTGGAGTTTGACTCTAGACGTGAACTCTCCGTCCCGTGTTCACCATGTAACCCATGTCACTACCCAGTAAACAGCCACCTGTTTCTGTCCCAGTCTGACTTCCTCTTTAAACTCTCCTGATTTTGTTGCATATTCGTTTTAAAGTCCAGAGTTTCTTGTTCTGAATCGTTTATTAAATAGGATTTTATTTCCTAACATAGAATGAACTCCTAGTCTCCTACTCTTGGATTTACACAGTATGAACCCATTTCAGGGTAGTTTAATTCATTTTTATATTGCATTTGTATTTATTCTATTTGGTTATTTTTAATTATTCAGCACAACTTTCTGATGTTTTTTAGAACGCATTGAGCTATACAAATTAGTCAAGAAAAAAACATGTAATTTTTTCCGACCTAATAATAAATCGTATTTTTTTCTTCAAAATATGTTTATTTCTCTATACCATCACTACATTAGTAGCATTGCTATTCTCAGACATGCTCTCAGCTCTTTAGTCCTCTACCACCACCAAGCGATTTAAATAGTTTTTTTTTTTTTTTTAGCTTTTTTTTTTTTATTCCTCAAAAAAAAAAAATTAGTTGGTTACAAACTTAATTGTATGGTTTTATCTGAAACCGTGTGAAAATGTTAATTTAAGGAAAAAAAAAAGTCTAGTATATGGACTAGCTGGAGAGGGGAGAACATTGCTGGAAAAAAGATAGATTTAAAAGAAAACCTTGTAGAAATAGTGAAGATGAATGAAAGATGGAAGTTGTATTGGTAGCTCGGACACTTCAGATATGTTCCAAGATTTCGAGACTTTTTTTTTTTCATTTGTTTTTCATTCTAACAATCACTGTCCTAAGATTTGAAACGTGACAGCACACAATCAGCGGTTCTAAACCTTTTTGTTCCCGCGACCCCCTAAAACGATTTCCCACTAGACAGCGACCCCCAACCGTATTTATTTTTTCGTATATAGGCTTAGTTAAATTGAAATTCACTAATGTTATAAAATCGTGATCGTAATGTCTATATCTTATTTATGATGCATTTTCTTTGGTAGAAATGTAACACGGGAAAAGCTTTATGTAATTGTAATGAGTGTAAAATAAATGCGTTTTATAATTAAATAGCAAAATGTTTATTTTTATAACTAGCATTTGTTAACTTTTGTATTGCGTATTCACCATATTCATGTGCATGCTTGTGTGACAATTTGAAAAGTATGTCGAAACATGGAGGATGATATTAAACAAGGTCAACTACATTGATACACATTTGTAAATACGCCAACGTTAGTGCGAAGGTTGGATTCTTGTGGGAGCACAATGAATGTCATTATTTAGACTTGATAACTAACAGGCTGGAAAATCTAAGCTTACTATTACGAATGGATGATGAAGGCTCAACACAATCTCAAAATGGGCTATGACTGCAAACACGTGATCCAGAATTGTGTAACTGACATTGAAAAGCAATTATTTTTAGCTACATCGCTTTTGATGAGTTCAGTAAACTCTTACTGTTTGCGGAACATCTTTGACTTCTAGAAAGTGTAAACATGATGTCTTCTAAATATGAAAGTTTGGTGAAATAAACACTCGCATCGTTTTAGAACCTTGCCACTCGACAAACACTTCTTATCAGTGGGAAATAGCAGAACATGTTGAACCCATCAAACTCAGTGCAAAGAAGTAACTATCAATGGAAAAAGACATGTCTACCTACAAACAGTGATGTTACACTCACTAACACAAATTGCCATCTTTATCCTCTAGCAAAATGTCCATCTTTTTAAACCTAATTCTTTAATGAAATTTTTATGTGACGATCTTTTTATAATTACTCTTATAAGAGCCAATATGAGTAACGTCCCTTTCTTTTCTTATATCAAATGAAAATGTTTACCAACTATGGTACCAACTGTGTTTGTTACAAAAAAAAAAAATTAAAAAAAATCAGATGATAAATGGATGAAAATTAACGATGGTCATTCGACCCCTAAATGGGTCGCGATCTGTCTGTAATAAGTTAAAAATATTTATTGAATTATTAGTAATTAAATTCAGTTACATGTTGTTGTTTTTTTTAACGCAATTTCAAATTACTTATCAACCACATTTATTAATGATGTTAAACGCAATAATACTACTCAAGTTTAAGTTAGCTACAGTGACTATAGATATACTATCACGGCTTGTGTTATGTGAATCGAGTATCGCACTATCTTTAATAGGATTTTAAAATTAGAGCTTATTACATTAATTGTAGCCACACATTTTAAAGAAAAAATCGTAGTGAATTTTGTTTTCTAAATAATTGCTCACAATATCTATGGAATTCTTTTAATTCTATATCTCAAAATTCCTAATAATATTTAAAAGTAATGTTCACCTTGCAGACTTAGGGCAGATTATGTGAAGGTCATATGTTTTTGTGGATCACGATTAACAAGTGTGTCATGTGGCCATCACAACGACCAACCACCGTAAACTTATCCCCAATAAATGTCAGGTAGACTTAGAGGCGCCATAAACATCCCGAAATATAAAATCCCCTCGGTTCGAAACCAAGGCTGTTCACTCAGCCATCGCACCTCCAAATAATCTTTAAATTTATTCGAATCTATCTTGTTTACTTTCTCATTATGTACGAATTAGTTAAAATGTATATCTTTTACTTTCTGAAAATCTACACATTTCTTAGAATTTATATCTTTAACTTTCTTATAATCCACAATTTTTCATTAATTTTCTCATAATCTATGTATGTGTCTATGAAACACTTATTACGGATGTTACTTTGAGGACCAGTCAGCGCTATTGACAGTGTAAATACACACATTATTTGCAAGGAGTTGGCAGTTTAGATTTGGTTTTCATTTTTTTTTTACTTGTAAAACTGAACAGGATTAGCTTAAATCCTCTCACCGATAAAAGAAAAAACTGAAATATTCCTCTCTTTCTCTCACTTTCTTTCCACTCTCTTTCATTCTCTCTATTTCTTTCTCTCTATCTCTATCTCTCTCCCTCTTTCTCTTTTCTCTCTTTCTATCTCTCTTTCCTTTCTGTCGTTCTTTCTCTCTATCTCTCTCCCTCTCTATTTCTCTCCCTCGCTTTTTCTATTTCTTTCGCTCTCCCTCCTTCTCTCTCTCTCTCTCGCTCTCTTTATCTCCCTCTCTTTCTCTCTTTCCATTTCTTTCTATCTCTTTCTCTTTCTTTCTCTCACTTTCTCGCTCCTATACAGTTATTGATTTGATCGTCTGCTATGTTTTCACTTCCGCCCGACTATCGTCCTGTTGTTGAACTCTAAGTGCCCCACTAAAATATCTCCACAGTGCAGAGAAAGATGCCTGGAAGAACATTCTTTGATGTTTTACGATGCATACCAAAAGTTATTTCGAACTACCTGAATCACCACGGGTCACCCTGACACGATGAGGCACATTACCGATTGCTTGAAAAGGGAGATAATCTCCGGGCCCAAAATCGATATAGTTAATTTTTGTAATTACAAATTCTCGAAAATTCAGCATGTTCTAAACGCTTTAAGTCTTACTGAATAAAATTGAATCTTATTTAATCGCATTAGATTCACATTTTATTAATTCCTTTTATGTTAGCATGAAAAGATTTTACATTGGAACGGGGTCTGTTGTTAAAAGAGTTATAGAATGAACATTTTTAAGCAGAAACGCTTCTAGGACTCCATGGGTCCATTGTAGCTCCCATAGAAAATATTCTCCATTGAAAAATACACATTAGCGCTGTTAATCACTAGTTTGGTATACCTAATGTAGAATAAAGCTTCGGTCTTATGAAGTGTTATTAAATACTGGCGCTTATTCAGAAGACCTAGACACGCTGCCTCACGTGATCTAAATGGAACAAAGCGTTGTCTAACAAAATAGCACATATCTATTGTAAGGATGTGCTAGTTGACTATAACGGAGGAAAAAGCCTCAGTCGCCTCAAAGTGGCGCCTCCGAGGAAATGGAAACCGTCTGCCTAGGGAATAAGAACGCGAGCGAACATAGCCTCCAGTGGGCTACCACAAGTATGCTGTAGCGAGCGTACATACAGGTCGTGAGGATGGAAGAAAGGCTTGCTAAACCTGTCCGATCCGTCGCACCGTTCTACAGCGATGGCACAGCATAGGAATATTGAGCCTATCACTTCTTGGGCTCTGCCTCCAGCCTCCCATGGGATGGGCAACTTTTGTATTGGCTCCAGTGACCCTGACCCATGAACAAACGGATGTGATTAACTAGTTGACGGAGGCCTTCAGACTGAAGGCTCGCTGAAAAGCCAAAACTTCATCCTGTCCACTTGATAAAGATTTTCCGGGTCAAAGGTTCATAAAAGCGATTAATCTCGAGCCTGTATGGCCAATTAAATTGGACAAAGAAAAGCTTCAGGGACACCCTCAAAGTCCTGCCATTGTGAAAATTGACGCACACATTCCAGAGGACCGGAGAACGGCACTGGCAGAAGAAAAGCGTCAGAGAAAAAAAGGTTAAGTCCAATGACACTAGCTCCACCTGGAGTAACCTGCCCAGTGTGTAGCCGAACATTCCGGGCTCACATGGGGAGGCACAAAACAGAAGCGCAAAATCTTCAGCCCACTGGATGACAAAAGTGGATATCATGGAACCACGATGGACGAACTATATACATACCTAGAACCTTTTTGGATACTTTGGCGTGTTTACACTAAGGAATTCGGAGCGTTAAAGTTAAGATTCATTTTGCTTTGTGTATTTCGGGTTAGGCTTTCTATAGTGACAATAACCTAATAATAAAAACAAAGATTTCTATATGAAATTGAAAGTTTACTGATTGGCGTCTTTAGAGACATAAAAATTGTTGTTAATCGAGAAGATGTTTGGAGTTTTGTATTTGGTTAGCGACGGATTGCATTGATTACCAGATGAAATGTTTCAATCGTAAACAGTTTTGATTGTCTCCCTTCATTGTTCACTTTTCGCCTGTATTCAGTTGGTTATATATATATATATCGATAAAACCTGGCATCCCACTTTCGTTCAGAGTGTTACAAGATCAGCTGTCGTCATCGAGAAGTACATAGAAGTCAAACTCATAAAGCGCTGGTTGTGAATGTTTATGTGTTTCGTGTGTGAATGTTGTTCAAATTTTCGAATTTTTCATCTATACTGTTATTGTACAGTAGTTACGCTGAGGTTGTCAATTGTAGTCAAACTGAATTTCCATTTGATTGGATCAATAAAATTATCTTATCTTATCTTATCTTATTAATGTTCCTTAGATCATGGCTGACACAGTAGCAAAAAGTAAGGTTTATGTATGTATGTATGTCCCGAATAAATATCAAAACCGTTTGACCAATCTTGATAAAACATGGCATTAATGTTCCTTAGATAATAGCGGAGCCAGTAGCGTAAGCTAAATGTCCCTTCCACATAAGAATATAATAGAATATGATATTTAATAATAATAATAATAATAATAATCATCTTTATTGTCCGTACGGAAATTTGTCTTACAATTTGTGCATTACACCAAACAAAAAACATTATAACTATAAGAAACCAAAGTGTACATTCACACCAGACAAAGTTTATACCAGATTGTTCTTATTTAATGACTTGATTGCCAGGGGAACAAAAGAGTTTTCGTGTCAGTTTGTCTTTGTCTTTGTCTTGTATCTCTTTTGTGATGGTAAAATCACAAAATCCTGACACAAAGGGTGATTCTTTATTTCGAGGATCTTGTTAGCTTTTTTATAGATGTTTGTCTCAAACAACTGCCCAAATGGGGTTTGTTTTTCGCCAATGATTTTACCAGATATATATATCTGTTAAGCAACAATGACACAATGAAAGAAATACAAAAAAAAAAAAAAACAGAGATCTAACAAAATTAAGCTTGCAGCACGCTCTGGTACATAATACTATTAAGAAGAAGAAATAGCTATGCGCAACAACCCACTTTGACATTGCAGTATCACTCTCGTATAACACAAGAAAACAAACTAATAGGAAAAAGAAACAAAACATGAAAGTTAATAAAAAAAAATAACGCGATATTCTGCTGTTAAATCCACCCAGGGGATGTGACAACTGACCTCGCAGACACCTTCCAGGCCATAAATATCCCTAACAAGATTCTTGTTGCCTGGCAGAGGGCGGTACTGCTGCCGACCTGCCACACCTTCTAGCCATCTGCGGGTAGAGCGGGCCGCACGGGGCGTCAAGGGGTGAGGGGCATCAAACTAAGGATACATTTTCTCAGTAAAAACAACACATTCTAGCATGCATTTAGTTTCAGAGATTTTGAAAGGAATTCATTGCTTCTTGTAAACTTTAAATGACCACTGTAGAGCAATGACAATGATTCAATATTTGTTTATTCAAGTGATCTTTCTTACGTTTTTTTTCTTCATTACTAATGAGTTAATGGTAAGACTGTCATGGAAACACTATTATGGGCATTACTCAAAGACTGAAAAATTAGGGTGGCTAGTTATAGTGCTAGCTCAGATGGAGAAATTATCATCTCAGGTTGAAATGTTTGGTAGGTAGGAATCGAAGGGCCCAAAAAATGTACAAATATGAAAATACTACCTGAAGAGAATCTTGGATATCAAATCAGAATCTGACACTCAATGGGCATAGCGAACAAGTTCAAAAAGAATCGTAATGAAAAAAATCTGGGTAATTTCTAAAAGTTTGTGAAATGATTATCTAAGTACAATCTACTCCAGAGAGTACATGTTCTTCGAACCAAACTAGATCCAGACCTAAGGTATGCATGTCCCCACAAATACAAAACGAACTAATTGGAATATTGGGCGATTACGGGTCAAATATTTCTCGACAGTACGCCTGGCATCTCAAAACTGGATCAACTTTCTCAAATGTTAAGGTTACGTCGTCATGAATAATGAAGTGGTACAAATTCTTTAGTCTTTCAATGACATCATCTCAACTCATTGTCCGCTCGGACCATTCTCTGAATTTGGAAGGAATCCGGGCTGCTGAAACTGAAATCAATTCAGTAACATTTTTTCGTACACTGGACTGAGCTCATATTTTTTTCTATCGACTTCATCACACCGCTAAGACGTCGAAACCAAAATAACCGAAACTATCCTTAAACACTTGGTTCAAACCCACAGGAGCGCCAGAGGAGAAGCCGTCAAGATGGTTAGGGAATAATTTTTAAAAATTATAGAAACCTTGACTAGTAGAGAAGAAAAATCTTTTACTAGAATTGTTAGTTGCAATGCAGTCTTCATTTTCTCACCTACCTTAGGTTTTTGGCGTCTTTATGAACTGAAATAAAGGACACGTCAGTCTACCTTCAAAAATAAGAATTGTCCATTCAAGATTGCAATCTTAAACGGAAAACAGTTGAAACGTTTTGAACTAGATCTAGTAGTCGAGAGTACATTGCTAAAGCCAGTATTACCATTACCGAAAGTATGTGGTCAGATCTGGTGATTAGTGCAGAGCCTCAAAGACATATTGGCCACAAAGAAATGGATGCAAGGCGAAAAGGTGAATATTCTGTATAAACAGAAAAGAAAGAGCTATGGATCAAATTTATTCTTTCTTGGGTGGGATAGTTCCAGAAATAATCACCCAATATGAGCACTAACATGATGTGGTAGGACCAGGTAGGTAAATATGATTTTTTGTCGCCATCCCAACTTATTGAATCCTCAGATTGAAATTAATCTCTATAATGCTCATAGGGACATAGACAAAAACAAATCTCGTCTGGAGCGAAAGATATAGAGTCCTTGACGATTTGTCGCAGTTTATTAAGAAACCTCTGAATTTCTGAAACAAGGACCGATTTGAGATCTTGAGTTAAAAATAAAAGAATATCGGCTAGATGATTCAGTTCAAAATATAGTCTTTTTTTCATATTTCTAACAATCGAGGTAAGTGTGGTTCTAGCGAAGTTTTTTTTCAGACTTTAGTTGATCAAGAATTAATTGCAATCAACAGTGAAAAATTTTCAACTCTGATTAGGCAATCGATGGGAAAAAATACATTTCTAAAAAATTGTTGTAAGTTTTTCGAACAAGAAAGCATGTAAAATTTATTTGTAGTGTCTTTTTGTTAAATTAATATATTTTATGCAAATTAGTTATACCGGTACTTTAACAATGAATACACAATAGTTTAAATAAAAAATTAATTCATTTTTGTAATATCACATCTAATGACACAGATGCCATTATAGATTTATTTGTATATTTCACATTTAAAAGCTTATGTGTAAATAGAAATATAAACCCTTGACTGAGCCTCAGGAATTACCCCACAAATCTAGATCCCTGACAGCGCCTCAGGTTTTACCCGAGACGTAATTACGATGTTGCAAATCTATTGGTTGATTTGAAAATAAAGAAAGACATTTTAGCGCCAGAGAATTGACGAGAGTAGAAAGAACGCCAGTCGATAAAAGAATTTCCTAGTAGACAGTCACGTTTTCTAAGAGCTCTAATTTAAAGCCTTTGTAATGTTTTTTGTGCTTGTTGATCTGTAACTTGTACATAAGCTGTACTTACGTTTTATATTTAAATAAAGTTCCAGAGTTGTGTTTTAACAAAGAATCTTTTATTGTGAATCCTAGATCGTCATTTATTCAACTATTTTAATTCAAGTGAAATCCCCGGCACCACAACGCATGTTGTGACACATAGAAATAAAATAAGAGTACGTTAGTTGGTGGAGGCATCATATAACCTAGCTGTGCCACTGTGCCACACCACCAGAAAATTCCTCAGTGAACACTGTTATAGGAACTACGATGAATTGTTTGTTTGTAAAATGTTTTACTTATTTCGGATGTTCCTTCAGAGTTGAAGATAATTACTTCCTAGTCCAAACCTCCCGCAGGACGACGGGGGATGGGAGCGGGCAGGGTTTGAACCCGAGACCATCGATAAGTCCGAACCACAGTCCACGACCAGGCAGCCATCCTTTCTCTCTTTCAAATTAGACAGTGTCGGATTATGAATATTAGTTCATTTCTAAAATAATAATTTTATTATACTAATTAATGTATAGTCCAAAAATACTATTATTTTCCTAATACTGATTATTCCAAATGATCAGTTCCGAAATAAGTAGTCTATTCTTTTATTTATAGTATACCATTTATTTTTCCTTTTTAGTGCATTCTAAATAAAAGAGTTTTTAATACAAAAAAATAATAATTTCCCATGGATTTTTGTTAATATAATCCAGTTCACATCAGCAGACGTGAAGACACATTAGAATTACTTCCCATTATTCTATCAAAGACTTGCCTACTATCTTTAAGTAAACTGAATTATACGAATTTCTATTCTGGACCCACTCATCCAACAGTAAGATAAACGTACTCTGTATGTTTTTACAAAGCTTCTATCAACTCATGATGTCACTATTATACACGTCATTTCTAGCACTTCCCTATATCTGAAGAACATTGCTCAATTCTTCATTCCTGAAGACAACACATGAATCAATGGAAAAAAAAAACGACTAATTATTTTATCGATTTGATATAGTTTATTAATTTTGATTTCTATACAGACGGTACTAGCTAAAGGGAGATAAGCCCTGAGCAGAGAATTAGTCGTCTAATTGTTTGAAACCAACAAAAGATAACCATAAAACATTCACTTTTAATAACTATTTGTATAGCTCAGTAGCATGCGCAATAGATTTTCCACATATAGGCTCAAGAATTTTGAGTTCAAATTCAGACTACGAAATAATTAGAAAAAAAATTCTTTTAAAAAAAGGAAGCACACAAACCTGGTTCCAGTTACCCCTCTTCTCCCCCCCCCCTCCTTTTTCAATGGTCCACACAAGTGATTGGACCATAGCGTACTGAGCATGCTAAAAGCATGACAATTGCACTAAACGAAAACTATCTACAATCTACGATCGTACAAACGTGTTATTTTTAATCTTCAAGATTTGTTAAAAATTAATTACATGATAGATTCAGAATAATTGATACAATCACTGAATATAAGCTTTTGTTTTTTTTATTCTTTTTTTTCAAATATTTGACCTTTTTGTGTTGGTTTCGTGTTTTTTTTTTGTTTTATTGTTTCTTAGTAACTGACGCAGACGTCTGGCCAGACTTAATGTGGAGATAAGAGGCTCATGTTCTGCTTATTATAGTTTTCAAAGTCTGAAGAGAGTATAAATTTTCCTTAGCTATCCTACAATGATGATAGAATAAAACTCCGAGGGACTTGTAAGCTTTCTTCACGTTGTACTAGTCTGGAGAAGTCGCGCTATGAAAAGGTTTCTCTGAGATAAACACACAAAGTCATAGGTTGGCTTAAATACACGCTGGATTCCACCCTTGACTTTAAATGACCATTTTTATTTTCTCTCAAAGTGACACATTTTCCGGTCTTTCTATGATTAAAAAAAAGTCTCAATCGATTTTTCTTTTTGTGGACTTTTAGAGACAAAAAAATAAACGCCCCCTCCAACACACACACACACACAAACACACACACACACAAAATATAATGCCAAAAAAAAAAAAAAAAAAAAAAGGAGTTAACCCCATTTAAAAAAAGCTTGAAAATTATAAACCTCGCGAGTCTAGATATTAACCCACAGGTGTCCATTGAAGAAAGATGTTAGATTGCCGTATCTCGCCCTTGTCTATAGCATAAAGCTCGATTGTGATACGATGACGACCAATTTTGTCGTTCAGTATGAGGCTGAGAACTTGACACTATGCCTCCTAAATTGTTAATTTTAAGACCCTATGCCAGGCCGGAATGTTCTGCTACTCGCTGGGCAGGCTATTCCAGCTGACTCTTGTGCCAGATGCCTTGATCGTCTTCTCTGGTGCTTTACTTTCTGCGGCCTGTGGGAAATGTCAACCCTGAGTGAAATGTACATTAGCGTGTTCATAAGTATATTTTTATATTGAATAATAGTTTTGTTTTAAACATATTCCTCTTTACAATGTAAGCTGAATACTAGAAGATTATAAAGATAATGCTTATATAGAATCAGGAGATTATAATGAAGTTCACTTGTTCCCTTCAAGTCTCTTATTCCATTATAAAGAGATTTTTTTATTTAAAAAAAAAACACGCACCATATATCTAAATATCTAATTAGTAAAAAAAAACCAGAAAACATCTACCCAAGCCGTTCCATCCAAAACAGGAAACTCCAGTGTATCTCCAATGTGGCTGTCTTTAGTTAAGTCCACTGAAGACTCTCCAGCTATGCTGAATAGATGACCAAATAGGACATTATATTTGAATCATGAGGTCGCAATATTGATTGATTGAAAAACAACCATCTTGGTCTATTAATGCTGGTCTAGAATAGAGTCAGTTTTTTTTTAAAGCTTAGGATAAATCTACGAAGAAGTTAGATATTCTTGACACTAATCTAATTATAGAATGAAAACAGGGGATGCTACTTATATAAGTGATAGCCTTGACACTGACCTAAATTTCATCTTGAAGTGCCAATCACTGACCCATGTATATTTCTCTATACTATATTTCAGAATATGGTTGGAAATAAGTCCGAACAGTGTTACATTCGTCTGGCCCCGCTGTGTACACACTTTTGAGTAAATAACAAGTCATACACTTACGTATAACTCTCTATCTTTCTCTTTCTGTCTCTCTTTCTCTCTTTCTCAATCTCTCTTCTCATGTCCCTCCCCTTATACACATACGAAAAAAAAAAGACTTCCCAGCGGCTACCTTTTTTTTTTGGAAAAAAAAAAAACCAAACAAAAAAAAACGAAATTAAAGAAACAAGATTAATTACACTCCCCCGCACCCCGAAAACAAATATTATCTACGTTTTGTAGACTTTACACCTGCAGACAGCAATTCCAAAAGTATTCTACTTAGAACAATGATTGTTGTGGTGCACGAAACAAACACATCGTATTCTGGGTAAATTGTGTTAATTTGACAAATGGTTTTAAATGTCAGCCACTAAATATGATCTATTCATCTACCTTAAGATCGCAATGATAAATGATTGGATCAATGCTCTTTGCACTCACAGTATAATTTTGTTGGATGGAATTGAAATCCGACTTCATGATTACAAGCTTGGTGTTTTTTTTTGTTTCAATACTACATTAAACACAAATTGTTTTAACATTTGAATTATGTAGCATACACAGTATGAACTATGTGTAATTTATCTTATAGCTTTTATAATGTACACCCTCAACTGGTAGACATATAGTTTAAAGTAGTTTTAGACTTAATACAAGGTCAAGATTCATTTTATTTATTTAATCTTCTGGTGCCTTTTAATTGTAACTTCAAATTATCCAATGTTTTAACAGGACACTAGGTCACACTAACCTTGTATTTAATCATGTGATTCTCAAGTTCAGGAGTATACAGTTATATAATCTATCTATCTATCTATCTATCTATGTATCTATGTATCTATCTATGTATCTATGTATCTATCTATGTATCTATGTATCTATGTATGTATCTATCTATCTATGTATCTATCTATGTATCTATGTATCTATGTATGTATGTATCTATCTATGTATCTATGTATCTATGTATGTATCTATCTATCTATGTATCTATCTATGTATCTATGTATGTATCTATCTATCTATGTATCTATCTATGTATCTATGTATCTATCTATGTATCTACCTACCTACCTCCCTCCCTCCCTCCCTCCCTCCATCCATCCATCCATCCATCTATCTATCTATCTGTCTATCTATCTATCTATCTATCTATCTATCTTTTGCTGCAATTCTAAATTTCTTGTCTATTTATTTCATCAAGAGTTAAGGTTCTTTTGTTGTTCTTATTTTATGTAGTAATTCTCTCCATTGGTAGCGGGGCAATTTTAGATTCTCCAACTATAAAATCTTCACTGATTTCTCTTTTTTTTTCATTGAAATGTTTCTCAACTTTTTGTTTGACCGACATGCAGAACAAATCATGGGCTTTGATAAGTCTGAAGGCCAATCGTTTAGGTCAGTAGGGCGCCGTCTTAGATTTATCGAAAAAGTCGACGAAAGCTTGTAAACAGTAGAAAGATTTATCGATGACGCAATGCAAGGAGATGGGGTCAAAGGGTAGATCCTTTCACTGGGACATTCAAAGATTTAACCTCATCCCCGCCCCCCCCCCCCCCCCCCCAAAAAAAAAAAGTATAGCAAATGAATACTGATCTAAATTCATAGTAAAACAATAAACGAACAGCTCACTATGACTGTCAGGTCAGAAATAGCTACTTTATTATATTGAACGACCGCACCTTTTTTTTTTGCACCAAAATCAACACTGAGATTATTTATGTCATTTTGTAAAACAAAAGGCTTAATATGTCTTTGATTAGATTTACAGTGGTAGCAATGGTAGCAGTAGCAAGGAGCTCTTAAAACCTTACTAGATCTATGTTCAGAAATAACTAATACATACCTTTTTAGTGACATTGATTAACTCATGAACTAATACCAACATGTCATACAGGTGTCATACAGGTGTCATACAGGTGTCATATAGGTGTCATACTGGTGTACATAACCTAGAAACTAATGGTTGTGCCAATGATAAACAGCACCTACCTAAATACATTTCATTTATACAGTGCTTTTTGTTTGTAAAAATATAGGTGCCGGTACTCAGTGATAAGGTGCCGGTACTTAGTGATAAGGTGCCGGTACTCAGTGATTAGGTGCCGGTACTCGGTGATGGGTTGCCTAACTTATAACTACTAAATTAATAATAAACGTTAAAATACAAGAAAAGTTATAGTTTTTCCCCACATTGAAAAGAGTGCCGGTACGCGTACCGGTGCGTACGGTCACATAAAAAGCACTGCTAATACCTAAATATAATATACAGTACTTTTATAATATAGGTGCCGGTAGTCAGTGATTAGGTGCCGGTACTCAGTGATGGATTGCCTAACTTTTAATTACTAATAAATTAATAATAAACGTTAAAATATAAGAAAAGTAATAATTTTTTTTCCCCACATTCAAAAAGGAGCCGGTACGCCATACCGCTGCTTACCGTCACAAAAAAGCACTGATAACATATATATACATAAATATATAAATTGCTAGTATTCTTTTCTTCTGGGTTAAAACAGTTCCGAGTCTAGTAGATTTTGAAAATAGGACTCTTCTGGGTAAAGTGAAAAACAAGGATGTATGGGTCTTTCTGTATTAATACCTAGCACTAACCGAGTAACAACATAGTCCACTTTACTTGTGTAGAGACAAAATAGATTCTATTGTGTTAAGAATACAAATATAAAAAAAAAAATGGGTGACCGGCGGCGTAGCATACGCCGCTATTTTGCAGGGCCGGCCTTAGGCCATTGTAACCTATGCGACCGCAGTGGGCCACCCTATTTCATAGGACCCGCGCTAATATAAATTATTAAATTAAACCTTTTTATAACTTATAACAGATTTCCTGCGGCCTCCTGTCGATTTACCAGGAGCTCCTGGAAATCTCCAGAAATTGCAAAATATACGAAAAAGTCCTTGAATTATCCGGAAATTATTAAAAACTTTTGAAAACTCATACAAATATATAGACAAAAATTGTCATTTTGGGGTGTTATTCAATATGGAAAACGCCAATCCTACGCGATGAAAAAAAACGGCATTATGCAATAACCGTAATTGTGAAATCTAATGAAAGGAGCCTCTCGCGCCTCAAACTAATGAAGAATTACTTGAGGTCAACAATTCTCGTAGATAGATTAAAACATTTGATAATTCTTGCTATTGACCGCGTTTTATGTAGGAAATAATTTTTTTATGATACACTCCATGATAGAAGGCCGACACTCTAGCCCCTAAGCTAGTCAAGGGCTTTTGGAAAGAGAAAGTTTAATAGTTATCGATCGCTTGTTTCAATTTTTTAGTCGACGACCCCTTCCTCTGCACAAAGCTTATCTCCCTTTGGCTTGTACTGTCTGGATATAAAATGAAATTAATAAATGTGGACTAATTGATAAAATAGTTGGTCATTTTAATTTTTCGAGTTATTCATGTGTTGCTTGTGACAATGAATAAGTGTGCAATTTTTTTCAACATCATCCGCGAAAGGGGAGAAATAACGAGTATAATAGCTACCAGACAGACAGAGCGAGTTGATATAAGCTTTGTAAAAACGGCTGCACTCTGTGTAGTCCCAACACAATTCTGATTATCTACCTTTATACATTCATGAATTAGTTTGAGGAGAATCTGGAATGTTTATGTCTGTGTTCTGATAGAGAAAAGATTGATCGTTTTGTTCCGATATGGCTAATGGTTCATCACTATGGATGCGCATCTGACCATCTTAACAGAGTTATGTCGCTAATGCTACATCAGTATGGATGCATGTGACCGTCTTAACAGAGTTATGTCGCGTGGTCCTTACTAACGGAATAACATACCCAACAGACACCAGAGTTGCAAGATGGAATATAGATGTAGATCTGTCTGTCAGGTTCGGAGGCTTCTATTAGACCTCTAAAAAAAATGTATGACGTCATTAGTAATGAAGATTGATGAATTCCATTTCTTCTTATTCACGACAAGTAGATCTATATTTAAAAACAATTTAGCAATAAAGGCAAAAGGAAGTCTTGTTTGTCAAGCATGAAAGTCTACACCGGAAGTAGTGCCCCCCCCCTCCTTTTCCCCTCGTACTAGCTCAGACATAAACTCGTTGTAAATGGCAATGGAAACGGCTTTCTTAATAGACACATAGAGAATTCACACAATAACTGTGGAAAACATTTTAGTCGAGACCCTTATGACGCTATCGTTGAAAACTAGGTCCAGTGTTCTAGTCTAGACGACTGTCTCTCACCAAACTTGAATTGTATTTACTCTGAGTAGATTTAAACACGGACTAATCAAAGATGTCCTCCCTGGGGGAAGGGATGAATTTAAGGGAGGGGGAAGGGTAAAAAAAATGTTTTCTTCTTCGATCTATCATTCATTAATGATTAAGACCGAAGTAATCTCCCTTTGAAATGGTCATCACCTTAATTAATAGAGGAGGAATTGTCTTTTTTGTTTTTATTATTATTATTTTTACACCTCTATTCAAGTCACAACTTCATGGAGGGCGGAACCTGGACGCAGATCTAAAAACAAAACGTCTTTATCGATTTGTAAGAAATTTAACAGTTGATTGAGAAAAGAATGACTACTTCGTCGGCCACACGGGGAATACTCAAGTTTGACCGTTATTATTTTTCAAGTAAAAAAAAATGAAATAATAAATTTAAATGTGGCTAGAAATACTCACTAAATAGTAGTAAAATACAAGCGAAATTTAAAAAAAATACTTTTTTTGAAAAACAAAGCTTGTAATAAGTGTATCAATTACTTTGGATCAGTCATGTAATTGGATGCGTTATAGATCTAGACTAACAATAATAAATCGATCCGACCACAGCTAATGCCCAGGTATTCATCTCATGTCCATGAGATGATCCATAGTCGCTTTGCGATTGAAGGAGGCCATAGATTAGAAATATTTTTTTACCAATTGTTTTTTGTTTAGCGTAATTCCATGCTTTTAGCTTTCGCAATACGCCATGATCCTATCAATTGTCTGGACTTGTTGGGATAGGGGAGGGAGGGGAAAGAACGGGGTATCTGGGTTATCGCCTTTTAAATGTATTTTTTTTTATAAAAAAAGGGAATGACCTTGCTTCTCAAGCCAACGCGGTAACCAGTTTGATAGCGAAGAGTCTATGAGCATGGTAGATTGTCTAGTGACCTATTGTTTCTATTTCATGTTTCTGTTCACTAAGCTTCAGACGACAAAGGGGACCGACTCAGCATAAACCACCACTTCAGTTAAGTACACTTTCTTTCCCTTGTTGAGATACCAAACAAAATAATTTATTACAAATAGCTAATTAATTGGTTATTTTTTTTTATTGATTGTTGTCAGGTGCAAAATTTGAGCTTGATCCGAGATTGGGTGTCGAAGAAATAAGATGAAAAACTTTTGACACATTATTTTGTCTGAACAAGGGAAAGAAATGTAACGTGACTGTTAAGGTTGTTTAAGTTGAATTTGAATTAGTCCCCTTTATAGTAAGTAGAAAGAAAGTTTGTAAATAACTATAAATAACTACAAAACCTATTTTTATAAGCAGCTCCCTGGCACAGTGATTACCGTATGGGTCTGAGAGGCCAATTGTTTGTTTTTTTAAAACTAGAGCGGTTTTAAATATAAAGGTAGAAAGACTGAGTCGGAATAATTTAGTCTCGCGGGGCGGAGCTTGCCAGTGGTCAGTATGTTGGAGACCCCTGAGCTTGGCAGTGGTCTATATGTTGAAGACCCCTGAGCTTGCCAGTGGTCTATATGTTGAAGATCCCTGAGTTTGCCAGTGGTCCGTACGTTGAAGACCCCTGATCTACAGCCTGTAAAATGTTGATATCACTAAACATTAACTTTAACCCATTCCCTGCGCATAACATTTCTCTCAATTTTCTTATTTTCCCATCTTTCTCTCTCCCCCTCTCCCCCTTCCTCCCCCCATTGTTCATTGTCCCACCTGCTAGCACTGTAAAGTGACAGGCTTAGCAAGCGCAGAGAATTCAATAAGACAAAAACTCAATCATTGATCAGGTGAGCCGACACCAGATGGCGCTAGTTCTCTAACATAATTTTTTTCCCCTGACGCATGCGTCTTTCTACAGCCAGTATTTGGAGCATCTCTCAGAGTGATCATGTCGGACAGTCTCAGTATCGTCATGTGCTGGTTTTCGGAGTTGATGTCTGTGTCTCAATAGAAGACATCCGCTTGGAAGTTCTTGTAATGAGACACTGGCGTGACAGAAATATCAAAACTTTTAAATTGATTCAAGTTTCAGTTTTCCAAACGTATTCTCTGAGAAGGAATATAAATCCAAAAGACGAAATAAATTCAAACTGATTACAAAGTAGCTCCACCTAAAACACAACGATAAAAATAATGACAAATAACAAACTTGATAAACAATTTTGTAACATGCTATACACTCTTTTTTTGCCACCACAATTCTTGACTATTTAATTTGATATTCTTACACATGCTGCTCTTTCTGACTCAACATCTGGTCAAGGTGTAAACTTGAAGCTGGACATCTGAAACAAATTTTTTTCATCTATTCTGATCTTCTTAACTACTTTACTGGATTGATAGTGCAGTCGGGCGTAACATGGACTGACACTGACGTCTAATTACGTTACAGAAAATGTTGAAATGTGGATTGCCTAGAGCACGCTTCCCAATATTTTTCTTACAAACAGCTGATATAAAAAATGTATATGAGAAAAACAAAACTAAAGATCTCTCTTTACATCCATCTCTTTACACCCATCTCTTTCCACCCATCTCTTTCCATCCATGAAGAGAATGCAAGTTAATAGTAAAAAAAATTATATTTAGCACTGGATATGTTTCCACTCTTTTTTGTAGATGACGTAATGGTGTATTATTATACGGCTGCCAGATTTGGCGTCTTATTATTCAGAAGTATAATTATCCCGTATGTGAAGTCTTCTACAAGTACCAATCGGAAATAGTCGAGTGTTAGATACATATGTCAGTGCCAGAACTGTTTGGAATTCATGTCACTTTCTAGTTTACTTTTTTCTTTTTTAGTTTCACAAACAAATTCACTGGCTCCATTTTTTTTTATATATAGTTCATTGGGCACAAAGTGAAAGTTGACTGTCATTTCTCCTTCCGGCGGGCTTTCCAATCTCTCCCCTGTTTTGTGTGTGACAGAGACAGTCTCAGAGACCAGCATTTGTAATTGATAACGGAGACCCATTTCAAAGCAGGGAACTGTTTACCCCGGTAAATACCAGAGGGGGAAAGGCCTTCTTGAACACCCGATGAATAGTATGGAAAGCCCGAGGCAATATTGGCCCATACGTGACCTCTCGCATTGGACTTATGACCATTACTCTCAAGAATGGCCAATTCTTTTCTTTTTTGTTTACTTGCTTGGGTTGAAAAGAGAAATCTTCTGTCAGAATGATAATCAGGTTAGACAACCCTGTATGACACTAATAGAAAACTGTTTTTGCATAGTGCATTCTGTTCTGAGTAATTAATTTAGCCAATTACAGACTCTATCGATTGTTAAAGAATGTCTGGTGAAAAAAAAATCTTTAAATGATCATAGGTTTAAAAAAATAACAAAAAACTTTCAAATACATTTGTCTTCTTTAAAAGGTAATAGTGTAGATCTTCTCTGATGTATAGTACTACATGGAATGAAACTCAGTGTTTATCCGTTCGATGAGTGCTATGTTTGTTTCTGATGTTACTATCAGTAAAATTATGGCAGATAATTTGTTTCTAATCGCTGCTAAGAATCTGATTTAACCACGAACACGTCTCTAGCAGCTGAGGCTATAAAGTAGGGAGTAATAATTAATATAATGGAATTCAGGGCTTTTAATTTTTTTTTTTTAAAGAATTTGTGACATTCTTGTTTTTAATTTCGGATTTAAGAAAAGAAGCAGTTTTACTAGCTTTCGTCTGGAAGAGTGCGTATCAACGCTGATCTATTATTATGTCATATTTGTTTTTACAACCTTGGATTTACAAAACTCTAGAAAGTGACTATTTTTCCTTGGCTTCAAACATCGTCTGATTGTTTTGTGCTAGACGTGCTCGGAAGCCCAGAATTCAGTCCACTAATTCGGGTACAGCGATTTAGAAACGTTATTGAGTTTTCCACCGCTAACACTACATGTATAGCTGGATATAAATTTGAAGCTCGTTTTGAGGACTAACTCTGGCACTCTTAGGCACTATCTCTTCATAAAAAGATACTAATCTATAAGACAAACGTTAAGTCTGTCCTTCTATATGGCTGCCTGGTCGTGCGGTTTGCGAGCTGGACTGTCGTTTGGATTTATCGATGGTCCCGGGTTCAAACCTTACCCGCTCCCATCCCCCGTCGTTCTGCTGGAGGTTTGGACTAGGAAGTAAACTATCTTCAACTCTGAAGGAACATCTGAAACATGTAAAACATAAAACAAAACATACGGTTCAGAGACATGGAGAATCACTAAAACAAATATGGAAAAGTTCCAGACCTCTGCTAACGGATGCCTACGCTGGATATTAGGAATTAGGTGGTTAGAAAAGATAACTACTATCGATTTGTGGGAGAGAACTAGACAAAAGCCAATAACCCAAGACATCACAAAGCGAAAGTGGAGCGGGATAGGACACACCCTGCGAAAACCAGCTACCCATGTTGCAATGAAGGCACTTGATTGGAATCCACAAGGAAATAGGAAAATTAGGCAGACCCAAGCAAACCTGGAAGAGATCAGTCATCAGTGAAGTTTAGTGTTCTGGAATGACATGGAAGAAGATGAAGAAAACTGCTCAGAAACGAGTTCGGTGGAGAGGTGTGGTTGCGGCCCTATGCTCCCCTGGGACTGCACAGAATTAAGAAGTAAGAAGAATGAGGACTAAACTGAAAGTAACTACTATATATATTAACAATTGTCTGAATTCTTACCGAGTTTCTCCTATACTACAACATATGTCTGAAAGCCATAACGGTATTCTAAATATTTGACATAATTGTAAAACCAGTTGGCAAGAATCAACACTATATATGCCATTATTATTGAAAATACAATTCTATCTTAAGGATATTAAATATGGACTTCCAACGGGCCCTTTGTCATTCTCCAAGCCTTGTCACTTGTACCAGTTACAAACATGTGCACACCTGTCTAACCCAGGTAGCAAACAAGAAATACATTAATAAATACATTTTTTTAAAAGCAAAGCTTATATGAAGTGTAATTGTATCAATAATTTTGGATCAGTCATGTAATTAAATTTGTAATAGATCTAGACTAGCAATAATAAATCTGAGCGATTAGAAATATTTATACCAATTGTTTCTTTATCAGCACTATTTCATTCTTTTAGATTTCTCACTACGCTATGATCCTATCACTTGTCGGGACAAAAGTTGGGGGGGTGGGGTGGATAGAAGGGGTGATCTGGGTGAAGGTTACCGTGATCTTGAATTCAAACTTGAGAACTCAAGCCTCCTCAAGGGAACTAATTCAAGTTATACCACCACATCTATCAAGTAAAATGTCTTTCCCTTGTTCGTTACCAAAAGAATAAGTAAGTATTTTTTTTTATTGCTTCCTGTTTTATCAAGTAAAAAAAAATTGATTAAAATTTCAGCTTCATCCGAGATTGGCTGTGGGAGAAATAACGTGTACAAACCTTTTTACCAGACAGAAATACAGACAGACAGAGTTGATATAAGATTTGTAAAAACATGTGCGCGCCTAACCCAGGCAGATATAAACATTATAAAACAGGGTTTGCAAATATCACCATTCTGCTGTCAATTAAATCTATTGGACCTAGTGGTGGCTGTTCACATTTGTAATTCTTTTGTTTAAACTATGTTCTACCTACTCTAAAAAAATCTTTAAATCTGTGTTGAAGTATTAACACGAGTTTGACGTACGAGCTGCTAGCAGTGTATCTACTAATGAACCACAGCCGACAATTAGTGACTGACCGTATTTCCTGGTAGATACCTGACCAGTTCACATTGTCGATGTATAGGGAAGATTGATCACGTGCCAGAGAAAGTGTCACCAGCATAGACACACTCAGGCATGTAGGTGTGTGTCATCGCTTGATTCAAAATGGATTTGTGACAGGCAGAAGTCTGAACGTGTTCATTTATAAATAAATGTATTTACTAACCAACTTCTATTTACAATACGACGTAACTGCGTAGGGAATATTTATCTTCTTTTTTTTTAAGTAACGTCTGTAATATATAAGATAACATAAGATAATATCCGTGAGTTTGTTAATTGACGGAAATGATAATGAATAAAAAAAATACACTCCACATCTATAAAACACTCCCAATGACATTGGACTTAAATAGCCCCAATCCGATTCATGGCCTTGAAGTGTGGCTAGGAAGTGGTGACGAATTGTAAATATGGTCACGACCAGGGGCGGACTGGCTATATGGGCATTCGGGCAAATGACCGGTGGGCCGGTATCCAAATGGGCCGGTAGGACCACAGTAAGTATCTTTTTTTTTTGAAACGACGTCTGTATTTTATAAGATAAGTGCCGCATGGATGCCACTGTTAAATTTTTCATAGTATTCCTTTTTCAGGGGAAGGGGCCTCTGAGCGAAGTATTTTCTTAAAAATCTTTTACAGACTCTACTAAGGCCTACTAATTTAATCTAACATTTAATCTAATTTAATCTAACACATTTTCCGAAATAATGTAATTGCCTACATCGGTAGAGCTTCATCCTTTTAGGGCCTATACACTTTACGATTAAAAAGCAACATAAAGCCTTTATTCCTTATAAGGACATAGTGTTCACTGTAAGCATGTCTACATCTATGGATACATTATCAAATTTAACAATGATTTTGAGGACAGGTAAACTAGATGTCCATCATATAAAAGTAGTAAAGTTCCCCTTTCAGACCTTGTGGTCTATAGGGCAGATGATGTAAAGGTCATCTGATTCTGTGGCATACGGTTAACGAGGGTTTCATGTAGCCAGCACAACGACTTACCGCCTTTACTTTTCCCCAACTAATGTCAGGTACCCATTAGAGCTGGGTGGCGCCCGAAGATCCCGAAATTGAAAATCCCAGTCTTCATCAGGATTCGAACCCGGGACCCCCGGTTCAGAAGACAAGCGCTTTACCGCTCAGCCACCGCGCCTCCATGTCCATAATATAATATACAATTTATGGGCCGGATGGTTTAGAAATGCCCGGACCGGTTTTGATACCCAGTCCACATTAAGAAATGAATCAGATACGAACAGCAAAGTACAAAATTACTTTACCCGGTAACAAAAGGCCTACTATTCCTGATTATAACATTGCCCTAGCTCTAGTAATTTTAATATTAAACGTGTTAAGTCATTCGAATACTAGTCTAGGTCTAGATATAGACTAGTAGATTCTATATCAAGATTCTATATCTATTTCAGATCTAGATCTAGACTTAGATCTATTTCTAGATCTAAACTTAAATGTATTTCTAGATCTAGAGCTAGACTTGGATCTTGAATCTAGATTTAGATCTAGATCTAGCTAGATCTAGGTCAAGTTTGTATGACAAATGACAACGGAGATATTTATTTTTATTTGCGAGGTGAAAGTCTTGTGAAGTCAATTGTACACAACTGTAGCTAGCTCACCACCTAAAGTAATCTAGGTCAAGATTTTTTTTTCGTGTTGCCAATTTATCTAATTTTGTAAGAAGAATAAATCTTTTTTAGTTTCTATTACATGTAACTTGATATTAATTTTGAATGTATGGATAAGGTTAATAATTATTATTTAAAAAAAATATTAGTGTACGTTAAATGACTATATTAAGACGTGGGATTGAACTAAAGAAAATAACTCACTGATTCTCAGATCGCTGGTATCTCTCCGATTGCAGAAGCACACTCCAACTAGGATCAATCAATATCCCCGATAAAAAGAAATAATGTCAAAATCTCCAAATCAAATTTACATATCCTGATTCAATAACACAATAGAAAAGACTCCTCAATCCTCAGGTCAAGAAATCCAAACTCATCACTTAAGTTTCATAACACATTGACACACTAGTTAAGGTCATTTACGTCCAACAGCATAAACAAAAATTACTCTACTTAGCACTTGGAAAAAAATGTTTAGTCAGTGAGGAACAGGGTTACAACAATATGAAAATGCTGTGGCTGAGGGTTAAAACACTTGGAACCGGAAGTCCCTTTTCAAATCCTGATGAAGACTCTCGGTCGGTGGACCACTTCGGGGGCCGATTTTGAGTTAGTGTTTCCACACAAACTGTCTTTGTAACCTTGTTTTTATTTTGAAATAGTTTCACAATTTACATTTTATTTAAAGATAAATAAATTATGAACGCTAAAGGAATAAAAAAGAGATCTCAGGGAAGTCTTTGCATGTCCTTGACAAAAAGAGTAAAGGAAATGCAAGACTTCTAGGGAGTAACATATTTTATAGATTTTATTGCAAATGCATTCTCAATAAGAGGAAATATTCTCTGTACTAAAGTTTAATTTTGAAAACAATTTTTATATACCTGTTGTAAATAACCTTCTCCAAACCCAAGAACTATTGTCCACTCTCTCCCCGAAAAAATAACCAAAAGAGAGCTTTCCGAAATAGACATCAAAAATATACCACAATATCCAATTAAGATTGTCCATAAATACATCACAATATCCAATCAATCTTGTCCATAAATACACCATAATATCCAATCAAGATTTTCCTTCAATACACCTAAATATCCATTCAAGATTGGCCCTTAAAAAACATCGCAATATTCAATCAAGATTGTACATAAATACACCTTAATATCCAATCAAGATTGTACATAAATACAGCTTAATATCATATCAAGATTGTACATAAATACATCACAACATTGAATCTTGATTGTCCATAAATACACCACAAAGCTAGATACATTTTTTTTTAAAACTGTGTGATCTATAAAATGTTAGGGCCAATTAATTTAAGACCTGAGATGTTCTAAAATCTTATTTGACCGGTTGGCCAGAAACTAATGTTGCTGAGATTGTCTTCACGGCCGAACTCTCTGATTTATTAGGTTCTGGATCATTCTGCATGATGTGTCCAACTTAGCTGAAAGGTCACTCTAACCTCCTTCACACACACACACACACACCATTTCACGAGAGATGGTGAGCCAAGGGAGATGACTCTAAAATATAACATCATCAATAAACCCGTAGTGCCTTGAGACCACAGTAAGTACATCAACACACACACACACCCTTCCCACCCACTCATCCCGCATCGGGAACACTAACAAAATTATATTCCAATAATATTATTAAGAATTTTGGTTGGTTCTAAATTTTCTAAAAAAACAAGAGAAAAACTTCCCCAAACTTTCTTTTCCAAACATCCCCCCCCCCCCCCAATCTCCATGGGTGAAAATAACTAGGCTACATGTATTATTTTGATAACACCCAACCAGGAGCAGATGTGTTCATAGGTGTTACGTTCCACAGTTGTCTGTTCCTGGTCAGACGACTTCTTCCTATCGTCATTCAACAGGTGATTAAGGCTATGCATGTTTTCTTTTTATATACATCCAATAGATCCAGTATTTCGTTTTCTTTCCTTTTAATATTAATAATGGCAATGTTTTCGATTAAGGATGGGTGCTGTGTTTTACATAATTACGCAAACCCATTTTCGACCTGTTACTCTGCTGTACACCAAAAATTAGAGCTTTTAAATGGCGCTCCTTTCATGCTTATAGCATGCTCAGAGCGCTATGGTCCAATACCATTTGTCGACCAGTGAATGGAGGGGGTACCTGGGATAAGGTTTTTCCGTGATGCCTTTAGGCATTTCAGTAGACACAACTCTGCTGGAGTCAGGTGTCGAATCTCAAGCCATCTTCATATGTAGTCAAGCCAAGCCAAGCTCAAGCCTCTCGACTACACTTCTCTAGCGTCCTCTTCAATTTTACGAGCAATGTCTTGTAAGCAAAATGTAAGCAAAAGTTAAAGATCACTTGACTGGTATTTAATCTCCAAGGTGATTCCAGCTCCCCCCCCCCCCCCGTAGCCTTAACGAGGCGCCTCAGTGGGACGTCTGTTAGTGAACGCAAGTGAACAGTGGGTAGCAAGTCCCTATCAAAAGACCTTAAAGATCCCCATCAGATGACCTTAAAGACCCCCCTCCCCCATCAGATGACCTTAAAGACCCCATTCCCCCATCAAATGACCTCTGTGAGCCTTTTTGTTTACTCGCTGAGGTGGGGGATGGATGAAACGTCTGATGACTCAGTCTAACATTCCACCACGCCATTCGACAAAGGGGCCTTGATCATTAACCGTCTGTTGGAGTGGCGGTCCTCACACGGTTAGCTATTTTGTAGCAACATAAGACTCACTACTTGACTGGAATTTGACTTAGTGAGCTATAGATTTATAGTCCGTGTTCAGACAGACCGAAATTAGTTCTTAAAAGTGAAATCGGATAGTAAACTATAAAGCCATTTCGGAAAGTATAAAACTTAATTCGTATAATACAAACCACAAGTGAAATATGGACTTCATGTTCACCTGTCAATCTGTCGATCGTCTTACTCCATTCCTCTATGTCTTATGTCTTGAACACAGGGGCGTAGCTAGGGATTTGGGATCCGGGGGGGGGGGGGTTGACCTCTTTATAGGCCCCTGCATTTTGACATTCGACATCATGACATGAGATAATGGCGTAATTTTAATAAACACATTTTGGACACTCATTTAGAGGCCCCCCCTCAAGTAGGTGTCCGGTGAGATTTTCACACTTGGACCCCTCTTCCCCCAACCTACCTAAGCCACTGCTTGAAGAGAATCTCCTTCAATGTCAGGCCAGTCCGTCGCTTTTTTTCTGTCTACTGCTTCTTTGCATGTGTCACATATCAACTTTAATAAACCTAACCTAGTGTAATTAAACTTAGTATAATTTTATCCCAGTAGGGAAAGTCCCCACGTGCAGATGTCAGAAATACCAATGACGTAATCTGGCACGCGTCCGGTGATAGCATGACATTTGAGAAGAATGATTTGATCGGTTAAAGCAGCGATGCCCAAAATACGGCCCGCGGGCCGGACGTGGTTCTATCCGGCCCGCCGAAACGTCGACCTGAACCCGATCATTTTGTAACAATAGGTCCTCTACTGCAAATAAGCACAGAGGCTCAACACTTTGTGATTTTTATAGCCCAACTTTCAGGTTATAAGGGTGCTCAGTGCGCTCTGGACTAATCTTTTGGGGACCGGTTGGTGGGGGGGGGTGAAAGGGGTATATGGGAGGGGATTTTCGTTTTGCCTTTGGGCGCTAAGCAAACACAGCTTGGGATTTGATCTCGAGTCCCCTTGACAGGAAGCGTTCTATGCCATCTAACCATCCTACATAATGTCTTGGCGTGTCTCGTTGGCATGGTAATGGTCAACACGACCTTTAGTAATGGACCACATGGCAGAGAGATGGTGTCAGCGTAAGACAGCAACCTTTATGCACTTCCATACAAAACATCTCCAGCTAGTAATAAAAGTCTTAATCAACATAATTCAAGATCAATAAAAAGTGTTTACTTTTCAACTCGTCTATCAACATGCCATTCAGATCATCTAATTCATTCTAAAGAACATGATAATCAACGCTGACACATAACTCAAGAAAAAAAACAACAACATTAAAATAATACACATTCAAACAAACAAACAAAGAATCAAACATCAATAGTGAATTTAGCTTCACCGAATTCTCTATTAAGCCCGGCACTTCTTTTTCCCATTGTATCCGTTCGCGTCATCACGTGTTCGAATGCTGTATCTTGATTGGATCGTATTCCACAGCAGATTCTCCCGTCTTTCTGTAAATCTAAAATTTAAATAAGATCAATTTCGACTTCTGCATTAATGCCAGACATAAATTAAGTTCTGCTTCTAACTGGGACCTTTTTTTTCCTTGTATAGATCAAGGAACGTTCTCACCCAGACTAATTATGTCACCAGCCATAGAGAACGGATATGTCGTTTTATTAAAGGAGTGTGTTGTTTGTTTGTTTTTTTAATCAGAAAATGATGACGTCATCCAAGTAAAATAAAAAAAAATCCGTGCATCTATATGTTTTCTTTGATATTGTGGCCATCCAGTAAATCTCAAGGAGATTACAAACAAACATGTATCATAGGATGATAAGAACTCTTTCAGCTGTGGGAGTCCTAGCGTTTCTAGATAGATATAGATCTGGATTAAAGTTGAATTTTCTACATGGCTTCTTTTTCCCCTTCTAATATTTTCTTATCTTACCTTATCTTATACAGACGTGACTTCAAAAAAAAAAAGAACATGATTACGTCCTACGCCTCATGCATTAAGTCATGCATATTAACCAATGACTTAAATTCTGCCAAGTCATTGGTTTTCCTGGCTGGCTCAGGCAATCCATTCCATGATCTAATAGCACTAAGGAAAAATTAGCATTTGTACACATTTGTCCTAGCATATGGAACGATGGGTGTGCCTTTATCTTTGTGTCTTTCTGAGTATTTTATTAAATTTTGTTTTTGTATTTGAAGATTATGGTTCAGTGTTTTATGTATAATTGCTACTTTAGTTTTGAGTCTTCTGTCCTGAAGGCTTTCTAAATTTAGTGATTTTACTAAAGGTGTTACTCTAGTCAAATGTGAATATTCGTTTGTTATGAACCTCACTGCTCTATTCATGCTCGCTGTCCTGAATAGTAGAGTTGGTAAAATGAGGAGGGTTTATCTAGAAGGCTTACTCGTAAACACTTTCCACAAGTGTGACCTTTTTCTTACGTGTATTTCGAAGTCATCTCCCCTTGTTAAATCCTTTTTATTATTTATAATAGATCGATCCAAGATGTGATCATGTTAATCTCTTTAAACAAGTGATGATTTATTTAAGAATACAAATAATAATTAGGCCTGTCTTCGAGTCCTAAGATTAATAAAAAAAAACAACAACAATGTTTCCCGTTGCTACGCAGCTCAGCTGTGAGTGCTGTGACCTACATATTTTGCCACATACAGCTCAGGTATAATCATTGTCCGCTGGTAGTCGATTTAGATTTTCCTTTTGCCGTCTACTTCTGTTCTTTTGGTCTGAAATGTGTATCCCGAGGCCTTTATGAGTGACTTCCAGCTGTCTCGCTCTGAAGCCGCCTGCAACCAGGTGCTCTCTTTTATGTCAGTTAAAGTCAGTTAAAGTAAGTTGGTGCCTAAGCTGGTCTTTAAAACGTTTCCTTTCGGCCCCTCTGTAACGTTCACCACCTTTCAGCCCACCAAAAAAAGACTGCTTCGTTCGTCCTGCATTCGGTATACGTGCCCTGCCCAGCGTAATTGTCGGACCATAAGAAGTCCCTCTATACCAGTGATTCCCAAAGTGGTCTATATAGACCCCCAGGGGTCTACGAAGACTTCCAAGAGGTCTACGAAAGGGAAAAAGTAAATAGGAGGGTCTATGACTTTAATGTCCACACCCCATTAATGTAACTATTTCAAACACTTATAAATGATTTATAAATGATTTGTACCATAGTCACAAATACATTACTTTTCACTCTTTGACTCACTGCAGTTAGAAATCAGTTTAAAAAATTAGTTTGTGAATGTGCAAAAATGCAATTTAAGTTAAGCAGGGGGTCTACTGAAAATCAGAAAACATGGCAAGGGGTCTACGAGACAAAAATGTTTGGGAACCACTGCTCTATACTGTCCATGTTGGCTATCGCAAGAACATCGCTGTTTGTAGTGCGGTCTTGTCTTACCATCAAATGTCCATGATGAAGCGCAAGTATCTTTGGTGAAAGCGAAATGAAATATTGCATGAAATAATCTCATTCTATATACATAATGGTTGCTAGGTGGCTGAGTGAGTGATAAAGTGCTTGGCTTCTGAACTGGGAGTTCCGGATTCGAATCCTAGGGAAGACTGGAATTTTTAAATTTCGGGATCTTTAGGGCGCCGCTAAATCCATCTAATGGGTACCTGACAAAAGTTTGGAAAAAGTAAAGGCTGTTGGTCGTTTTGCTGGCCACATGACACCCTCGTTAACTGTGGGCCACAGAAACAGATTAACTTTATATCATCTGCCCTATAGATCGCAATGTCTGAAAGGAGAACTTTTACTTTATTTTACAAATATGAAATCAATGAAAAAGCGCATTTGGTTTTTGTTTTCTTTGGCCATTTTCTAACCTTAGACCAGCGGTTCTTAACCTTTTAAGCTCGCCGACCCATTTTACAATTCCTCACTTTGCCGCGACCCCTCCCCCCTTACACACACACACAGCAACAGAAGAGTAGACAATAACAACTCATATGTTCGATGGTCTTAGGCGACCCCTGGCAAATCGTCAATCGACCCCCAAAGGGGTCGCGACCCACAGGTTGAGAACCCCTGCCTTACACCCACCCTATAGTGGTGGTTACATACATTAAACCTTACACATGTCCAAAGTTATCTCCCCTAGGGAAGTCAGGTCATGATGCTATAATCAATACTACGTTTTTCTCTACAAACTCATTTTAAACTAACAAAACAACAAACAATTCAAACACGATAACACCAGTCTCTGTCTTTATTATTCGGCCATCTAGAAAAGCGTGCTAAAGACATTTATGTCATAAAGTGCCCTAAACTGAGCCGGATTTAAGGAAGATGAGGAGCTTGTGTTATATTGATCATCTCACAACAACCGTCAGTTTTTACAAAGCTTATATCAACTCTGTCTGTCTGTCTATCTGGTAAAAAAAATGTGTACACTTTGTTTCTTCCACACCCATTTTCGGATCAAGCTGAAACTTTGCACAATTGTTCATTGACATAGACAAGACACAAATAGATTAAAAGATTAACCTATGGGACAATTAATTACTGGTTATTCACTATTTTGTTAAATAAGAACAAGTGAAGCTAATACTACAGTATTCATATATATGACTGAATTTGTTGGGTTTAGTCCCCTTAAATAATTTTTTACGCTATTTCTCCCTCAAGCTTTCTCCGATCAATTTGAAACTTTAAATAATTATTTATTGTACCTAGCCAAACATGAATCAATAAATAAAAAAAAATATTCAATAAGTCAATTAATAATTTTTAATTAATTATTGTGAGTGATATCGAAAAAGGGAAATAACTTGAAGATTATTGGTAGATATAGTTTTAAGGACTGAGTTCTTTCCCTTGACATTAAGTTTCATTTATATTCTTCAAAAAGGATTTTTAAATATTTTTTTTGTTATATTTCAAATCAATATCTCGGTCAATACCTTTTTGAATACACTAAGTAGATTGGTATATATTCCATTTGGAATATTCTTAAAGTTAATTAAATAGAAAAAATGATACATGAAATATGTTAAAGACAAATTATTTTTAGTTTGAGAATGCGTTTTAAGAACGAGAAATGACAGCTAGTAATAGTGAGCACACGTTATGGGCCATAGGGGAAAAAGCCATACGGAAGGAGCCAGAAGAATATAGACATAGGTAATGAGCCATACGGAAGGAGCCAGAAGAATATAGAAATAGGTAATGAGCCATACGGAAGGAGCCAGAAGAATATCAACTTAGGTAATGAGCCATACTGAAGGAGCCAGAAGAATATAAACTTAGGTAATAAGCCATACTGAAGGAGCCAGAAGAATATAAACTTAGGTAATGAGCCAAACAGAAGGAGCCAGAAGAATATAAACTTAGGTAATGAGCCATACTGAAGGAGCCAGAAGAATATAAACTTAGGTAATGAGCCATACTGAAGGAGCCAGAAGAATATAAACTTAGGTAATGAGCCATACTGAAGGAGCCAGAAGAATATAAACTTAGGTAATGAGCCATACAGATGGAGCTAGAAGAATATAAACTTAGGTAATGAGCCATACTGAAGGAGCCAGAAGAATATAGACATAGGTAATGAGCCATACGGAAGGAGCCAGAAGAATATAGAAATAGGTAATGAGCAATACGGAAGGAGCCAGAAGAATATAAACTTAGGTAATGAGCCATACTGAAGGAGCCAGAAGAATATAAACTTAGGTAATGAGCCATACTGAAGGAGCCAGAAGAATATAAACTTAGGTAATGAGCCATACTGAAGGAGCCAGAAGAATATAAACTTAGGTAATGAGCCATACAGAAGGAGCCAGAAGAATATAAACTTAGGTAATGAGCCATACTGAAGGAGCCAGAAGAATATAAACTTAGGTAATGAGCCATACTGAAGGAGCCAGAAGAATATAAACTTAGGTAATGAGCCATACTGAAGGAGCCAGAAGAATATAAACTTAGGTAATGAGCCATACAGATGGAGCTAGAAGAATATAAACTTAGGTAATGAGCCATACGGAAGGAGCCAGAAGAATATAGACATAGGTAATGAGCCATACAGAAGGAGCCAGAAGAATATAGAAATAGGTAATGAGCCATACGGAAGGAGCCAGAAGAATATAAACTTAGGTAATGAGCCATACTGAAGGAGCCAGAAGAATATAAACTTAGGTAATGAGCCATACAGAAGGAGCCAGAAGAATATAAACTTAGGTAATGAGCCATACTGAAGGAGCCAGAAGAATATAGAAATAGGTAATGAGCCATACGGAAGGAGCCAGAAGAATATAAACTTAGGTAATGAGCCATACTGAAGGAGCCAGAAGAATATAAACTTAGGTAATGAGCCATACAGAAGGAGCCAGAAGAATATAAACTTAGGTAATGAGCCATACTGAAGGAGCCAGAAGAATATAAACTTAGGTAATGAGCCATACTGAAGGAGCCAGAAGAATATAAACTTAGGTAATGAGCCATACGGAAGGAGCCAGAAGAATATAAACTTAGGTAATGAGCCATACTGAAGGAGCCAGAAGAATATAAACTTAGGTAATGAGCCATACAGATGGAGCTAGAAGAATATAAACTTAGGTAATGAGCCATACTGAAGGAGCCAGAAGAATATAAACTTAGATAATGAGCCATACGGAAGGAGCCAGAAGAATATAAACTTAGGTAATGAGCCATACTGAAGGAGCCAGAAGAATATAAACTTAGGTAATGAGCCATACTGAAGGAGCCAGAAGAATATAAAATTAGGTAATGAGCCATACAGAAGGAGCCAGAAGAATATAAACTTAGGTAATGAGCCATACAGAAGGAGCCAGAAGAATATAGACATAGGTAATGAGCCTTACGGAAGGAGACAGAAGAATATAAACTTAGGTAATGAGCCATACAGAAGGAGCCAGAATAATATAGAAATAGGTAATGAGCTATACAGAAGGAGCCAGAAGAACATAGACATAGGTAATGAGCCATACGTAAGGAGCCAGAAGAATATAGACATAGGTAATGAGCCATACAGAAGGAGCCAGAAGAATATAGAAATAGGTAATGAGCCATACGGAAGGAGGCAGAAGAATATAGACATAGGTAATGAGCCATACAGAAGGAGCCAGAAGAATATAGAAATAGGTAATGAGCCATACTGAAGGAGCCAGAAGAATATAAACTTAGGTAATGAGCCATACTGAAGGAGCCAGAAGAATATAAACTTAGGTAATGAGCCATACGGAAGGAGCCAGAAGAATATAAACTTAGGTAATGAGCCATACGGAAGGAGCCAGAAGAATATAAACGTAGGTAATGAGCCATACTGAAGGAGCCAGAAGAATATAAACTTAGGTAATGAGCCATACTGAAGGAGCCAGAAGAATATAAACTTAGGTAATGAGCCATACTGAAGGAGCCAGAATAATATAGAAATAGGTAATGAGCCATACTGAAGGAGCCAGAAGAATATAAACTTAGGTAATGAGCCATACTGAAGGAGCCAGAAGAATATAGAAATAGGTAATGAGCCATACTGAAGGAGCCAGAAGAATATAAACTTAGGTAATGAGCCATACTGAAGGAGCCAGAAGAATATAAACTTAGGTAATGAGCCATACTGAAGGAGCCAGAAGAATATAAACTTAGGTAATGAGCCATACTGAAGGAGCCAGAAGAATATAAACTTAGGTAATGAGCCATACGGAAGGAGCCAGAAGAATATAAACTTAGGTAATGAGCCATACTGAAGGAGCCAGAAGAATATAAACTTAGGTAATGAGCCATACAGAAGGAGCCAGAAGAATATAGACATAGGTAATGAGCCATACAGAAGGAGCCAGAAGAATATAAACTTAGGTAATGAGCCATACAGAAGGAGCCAAACTGAAGAAATTGTGCTGCAACGACAAAACGATTTAGGTTTGGTTGTAGTTAAATACCAATTGCAAAGATTCTATCTATTACCTATAAAGGCCGAACAGGTTGGAACAGCAGATGATATTCGAAATAGGATAACAACGGCTATTGGGCCACATGATGACCTGTTGACCACTATCTCAAAACGCAAGATAAAACAGTATGGCAATATCACTATGCCCTCAGGCCTCACAAAAACCTCTCTGCTGGAAGCAGTTCCATGGAAAAAAAAAAAATAAGAGGAAGACAGGGCGATGGGAAGACCGAAGAATGGAGGAGCCTGTCAGTCAAAGATTCTTGTCATGACAAAAGATGAAGAGAAGAATTGAGATGGATGGTCGTGTCGACAGATCATGTGTGCTGCCCCAAAGGAAACGGTAAAGAGAAAGAGTGAACGGCCCAGTAATACACGGTGCCGGGATTTGCAAGCAAATAATAAAAGTAAAGTTCCCCTTTCAGACAATCTGGTCTATAGGGCAGATGATGCAAAGGTCATCTGATTATGTGGCCTACGGTTAACGAGGGTGTCGCGTGGCCAGCACAACGACCAACCGCCTTTACTTTTCCCCAACTAATGTCAGGTACCCATTAGAGCTGGGTGGACTCAGAGACGCCCGAAGATCCCGAAACTAAAATTCCCAGTCTTCATCAGGATTCGATAACTCGGACCTCGGTTCGAAAACCAAGCGCTTTACCGCTCAGCCACGCGCCTCCAAAGCAGATGGTAAGCAGATGGGCAAAGACCTAGTTACTTGTTGTAGGGACTCACCCAGAATCGAGACGCGTGAAGAAAGTTGGTTGGTGACCTATACCCCAGACGATACCACAGGTAAAGATGAGATGTGATATCAAAAATGGTTTATATTTGAAACCTATGCTAGACTAGCACGCTCGCCTCTCAAGTTCGTTCTCAAAGTTTGATTTAAGAAAGGTTTAAATTAGACCTCCTCTAAACTCACCAGGCATGCCAAATTCTACCACTCCTCATTGGGCACATCAAGCTCTACCTCTCCTGTTATAATACCTTATTAAACTTCGTTTTAATAAAATTAGGTAAAAAAAAACAAACACAAAATTTCTAAACAAGGATTTCGTATTCTTGAATTACAGAAAAAAAAGAGTATCTAATTAAAACCAGTGCTCATATTCTTTAAAATAAACAAAAAATACAAAACAAAAAATACAAACAAAAGCAACGAGATGTGGAAAGAATACAAGTTCATTACCAGGGAAAAACGTTTGATTTGAGCCGATAGCCTAGAGTTGTCCGAATTAGTATTTTTTTTTTATTTGAGCTGATAGCCTAGAGTTGTCCGAATTAGTTTTTTTTTTTTATTTGAGCTGATAGCCAAAGGACCAAGATGCCTGTGTGTAGTCGCTGAATGAACTCTTTATGTTGTGTCTGTTCTATTCATGTGTATGTTTCTGTTGTGTTGTCTTTATATGAGAAAAGAGTCCTTGTAATCACAACAAATTTCCGTAAGGATCAATAAAGCAGACTTAGTCTTAGTCTTAGCCTAGAGTTGTCCGAATTCGTTTTTTATATTCATTTAAGGAGATAGCCCAGAGTTGTTCTGGAGGGAGGGGGAAAGGTGTGCGGATATTTTTTTTAAAGGATGACAAAGAACTTTCATCAATGAAAACAAATCAATTGAACAAAATGGAAAACAAAAAGCTAAAAGTAAAAAAAAAAAAATACAATAAAATTTGCGCTGCAATGTGGCGACCTGAAATTTGTGCTTTCAAATGTATAAATTATAAGACAAATTTCCTTATGGATAATAAAGATGATTATAATTGTAATTATAATAAAAATAACAATAATTATTATTATTATTATTATTATTACATATTCTACATCTGTTCGGTAAATTAGGTTGAAATGCAACATCTTGAACCTATGTCCGATTTTTTTCTGTGAGAGCCAGGTACCTGAACGCAAAAGAGGATATGTTGTTAAATAGTCCACCTTCATATGTTTATAGATGTACACCTACCCCAAACCAGCTGATAGAGGCGATTTGTAAAAGTTGTATTAGCTAGAAATATAAAAGATCATAAAAATATTCCAACTTACACATTATAATTACATGAATTAATATACACATATACTTGCTCCTGACTTTTAAACATATCTTTAAATACCACAAAATAAAGCTATCCAATAGAGTCTTAAATATGACAAAACGAACAAAATACAAATGAAGGTTTAAAATTTATTACCACGGGAAATAACTCTTGGTGTCTTAAAACTTTTATACGGTTATCTTTCTTTACTTTCTTATTTATTTATAACTTTTAACCAAGTAAAATATAAACTAAATTGCATTGGTTACCTTTTTTTTTTGAAATGTTCCCAAAAATAGAAAATTAATTAGCAAACACCTAAAGCAAATTGGAGCAATTTAGATGTAACTGAACGGACAGTAGCGGGTATACTAGTTTTAGACGAACGAAAGTAAAGACAAATTTACAACGACACCAAAGTAAAAAAGGATAAACCTAGAAGTTATAAAATGAACAAAACACACATAAGCTGGCTCATATAGTACAGAAACACCGTGTTCATCAGTTCTAGCCTCAGTAATAAAGTAAAAGCACAAAATTACAAAGCATGTATTAAAGAGATTCAGACTTGAACTACCTCTGTGTGTGTGTGTGTGTGTGGGTGTGTGTATATCCCAGTGCCCTCTCTCTTTCTCCCCCTCCCGTCTAATTTTCTCTCCCCCTGCCCTTATTATTTTTTTGCTTTTATCTTTTTTATCTCTTTTTCTCTCTTTATCCCCATTTCTCTCTGTCTATTCATCTATCTCTCCCTTTCTGAATCCCTCTTTCTCTCTCTACCTTCTCTATTTTTCTTTTTCCATTTTCTCTCTATTTTCTCTTTCTCTCCCTCAATCTTTCTCCCCTTCTCTCTATATCTCTCTTTCCCTTTCTCTCTCTCTCCATTTTCTCTTTCTCTCCCTCAATCTTTCTCCCTTTCTCTCCCTCAATCTTTCTCCCTTTCTCTCTCCTTAGTTTCCTAGGTCCACATTATTTACTTACCGCACTTAATCCTTTGGACTCCTAGTTGAGTTTAGAGCTTAGAGCCGCAACGATACGGCATCGGACACTGTCCTGGAATGTTGCCCTCAGTTGGGTCTATGTCCATCCTAATATCTTTGCTTCTTGATATAACAATTGGGGCTGGGCTGGGCGCAAACGCGAAACAAAACAGCAGACGACAGTGCACGTCAGACTCTACACACACCACACAAACACACACATACATACATACACACATACTTACATACATACATACATTCATACATACATACATACATACATACATACATACATACATACATACATACATAATAAGGCTTGTCTTCGAGTCCGACGATCAGTGAGGAATGCAGTATTTCCTGTGGCTGCACAGCCTCAGCTGTGACCTACTTATTTTGCCACATCCAGGGCAAGCATAACCGTTGTCCGCAGGTGGTCGATTTAGATTTTCTTTTCGACCACATACATACATACATACATACATACATACATACATACATACATACATACATACATACATACGAAAAAGAGTGTCAAATGGTGAAATAAAACATTTCTAAAAATATTGCAAAGGAGTTTAAGATATGACATTGAGAAAAGGGTCGAATGTGACATCGAGTGGCGGTCAGAAAATAACATCGAATAGTGGTCAGAATATGACATTGAGTGGTGGTCAAAAAATGACATCAAATAGTGGTTAGAATATGACATCGAATAGTGGTCAGAATATGACATCAAATAGTGGTCAGAATATGACATTGAAAGGTGGTCAAAAAAATGACATCGAATAGTGGTCAGAATATAACATCGAATAGTGGTCAGAATATGACGTCGAGAGGAAGTCAGAATATGACGTCGAGAGGAAGTCAGAATATGACATCCAGATGTTGGAATATGATATTAAGTGGTGGTCAAAAATTGACATCCAGATGTATGAATATGATATTGAGTGGTGGTCAAAAAAAGACATCCAGATGTTGGAATATGATATTGTGGTGGTAAAAAAAGACATCCAGATGTTGGAATATGATATTGAGTAGTGGTCAAAAAAAGACATCCAGATGTTGGAATATGATATTGAGTGGTGGTAAAAAAAATGACATGAATTGTGGTCAGAATATGGCATCGAATAGTGGTCAGAATATGACATCGAGAGGTGGTCAGAATATGACATCCAGATGTTGGAATATGATATTGAGTGGTGGTCAAAAAATGACATCCAGATGTTGGAATATGATATTGAGTGGTGGTCAAAAAATGACATCCAGATGTTGGAATATGATATTGAGTGGTGGTCAAAAAATGACATTCAGATGTTGGAATATGATATTAAGACGAAGTCAAAATATGATATCACGATGAGGGAATGGGTGGTGGGGGAATGGGTGGTGGGGGAATGCAATTGAGAATCAAAAAACTATATCCTTTAAGTCTGTTCATCTTTTCAATATTTTTTAGAATCGCTTTACAAAGTCAACATCTAAAACCCACCTGGTCAATTCTCTTTACAAAGTCATTTCCAAAACCCACCTGGTCAATTCTCTTTACAAAGTCAACTTCCAAAACCCACCTGGTCAATTCAAGGGATCTGGGCGTTGACGTGATTCCTTTTCTTCCCCTCCCCCTTTACCGTCTTCCCCCCTCGGGTTTAGTAAAACATCATACCCCGCTCTCCTTGTCCAACTTGACCTTTTTCTTTTTATTTCTCTGTTTTTTGTTACCTTATAGACATTTGCCAAAATCTGTTGCTCTGTCTGACCTTTTCGAATTATAATATAAAGCTCTTTTGGACGATCATTTACTACTTTCAATCCGCCCATGATCTTGTCTCATTGTCTCTTGTGAGGACCTACCTCATCTCCACGCCTCTGAACTCTCTTCCCAGAAAGATGGATTAAGCAATACCCAGCGCATGACGGGATTGAAACTGGCTTTTCGATTACTCTTTGCTTAATTAACAGACGCTCTTCTCGATATTTCCATCAAGTCTCAGACGTTCTACACTGTACACTGTGAAAACATAAGACTACTCTTTGAAGCCTAGCAAATGCAATTTAAACATACATATTAAAACCACATTTTAAACATGTATTTAATTTTACATATTGTTTTCAAAATTATTATTACTTACGGTTAAGTAACATACACTATTAATAAAACAAACATAAAAATAAACAAGCCAATGAAAGCAAGAACTATGAACGAACAATCCTGAATAAAGTTTTTACATTTCTTGTTGTGATACCATAAAATTAGTTGTTTTTTTTTGTTTTGTTTTTTGCAATGTATCTTTTGGAAAAGAAAGTGAAAAAAAAAAAAGCTATAGAGGCACTAGTTTTTTATTAAAAGTATTTGTCTATGTTTTTTTTTTTTTGTCGTATGAATGATTTTTTAATATTGTCACTTTCACTTACAAAAACACACAAGACAAACAGGTTAACGCATCGAGACCATATAATACTTTTGAGCAGTCAAGGTTATTTGGGAAGTTGTATATATAGTTCATGATCAAATACACTGTTCATTGTAATATACCCGCTGGAGTTCATCAATTATAAAGTCATAGTCGCATAAAAGGGTTACGTTAAAGGGAAACTCCAATAGTTTTTCAAATTTTAGTTATTGACATATTTAAATTCTGCGTAAAAAGTTGTAATAGTAAACATTATATCATTTTTTATTTAAATGCTCGGAAAATTTTATATTTAATAAATTAGACAGAAAATTCTCCACGCCCCCCAAAAAACGGGGTTCTGCGAGATGTTTTTAGTTTTTAAAAACGTGACGTCACAAGGGTGCTGGCTAAATATAGATCTAGACCTATATAACAGATAAACTCTCTAGTCTAGATCTAGACCTATCGGATCGCATTTATTGTTACGCTTCACAGCTAGATCTAGTCTCCACATTGATTTATAATCGGTCATTGTTTATAAACCTCTATTTCTACTTGAAGAAAATTAAATATTGTTCTTCAGCTTGTTGCAGTAGTTCCAATCATAAAGATAAAATTATTAAAATCAGCAAGTATGCTGATACAGAAATTAGTGTCTCTTTTCATTTGTTTCCAAGAGATGAAGTTTTAAAGGGAAAATGGGGAAAATTTATTCGCCTGAATAGCAAATATTTTACAAAGGCATTAGCTAATTCCTGTTTATGCTCAAACCATTTTGAGAGAAGCTGTTTCAGCAACTTCATTGCTGTGGAAATGGGATTTAAAAAAAAAATTGAAGTTAATACCAGGTGCAGTACCAACAATACATTGGACATTGGATTTCCAGGCCAAAGAATTCAATTAATGATACTACTGAGACATTTTAAACAACTGAAGTTCATAAATATAAATGAAATCAGATTTGTGAGCTAGAAATTTACTACGAATACTAGATCTACTATTAAATTTCTTATTTAATAAGTAGATCTATCGTCTACGAAACTCAATTCCAACTTTTTAACTTTTGACCTTGGGGGTGTGTCTCGCCGGCTGAGCCAGCGTCAAGCTCTCTCATCACTTTTTCCATGTCAACCAATGTTAGGTCGAAACAGCACAAAAAAGTCATAATTTTCTTACGGTCAAACATACAGTCATAATTTATACACCATTAGAAATTTCTTTTAAAGTATTTTAATGATGTAATAACGAAAATTTTTTTTTATCAAAGATAATTTCTTTTTCGCCTCCCTATCAATGAGTATCAATAGGATTTGAGTGCACCGTCGTGACGTCACACAGAAATTCAGTGAAAATCTGACTGTTTTGGATGCGCAGAAAAATTATGTCACAAAAACATCAATTACTAAGTTATTCTTGCAAATAAAAAAAAAAGAATAATATATTCATTATCTATAAATCAAAACACATATTATATCAAAAATTGTCAAAACCATCGGAGTTACCCTTTAAATATAGTCAGGACGTGAGACACAAGGCCACAACTCAATATTAAAATTATTGAACAATAAAAAAAAATAAAGAGGCACTAGTCATAGTCCCAGATGAACTCCAGCGGGTATATTACAGTCATTGTTGTAATTGATCAAGACCTATATATTAATTCATAATAACCTTGACTGCTCAACAGTATTATATGGTCTGGACGTGGATGCGTTAACCTGATACATTGCAAAAAAAAAAAAAAAAAAAAACTAATTTTATGGATGGTATCACAACAACAAATGTAAAAACTTTGTTCAGAATTGTTCGTTTATGGTTCATGCTTTCATTTGCTTGTTTATTTATTTATTTTTTTATTTTTTTTTATAATTCATCTATGTCTATGACCAACTTAAATTCTGTAATGCGAAAAAGTGCACAGGAATGATTGTCTACCTTTTGTTAAAGAGAGAAAAAGCTATTTATAGTTTCCCGCCATTAATGAAAATCTCCAGTTAAAGATAGCACACAAATATTTTATTTTCCAGGAACTTAGTCAAATTTAAAGAGATAGATAGCAAGAGTCTGAGCTCAGTCTGAACTTAGTCTGAACTTAATTTGACTTCTTCTGAACTTAGTCTGACTTTACTATGTAGTCTCTGAACCTAGTTTGAACTTAGTCTGAACTTACTTTGACTTATACAAACCTTAGTTTGAGTTAGTCTTAATTTAGTTTGTAGAATGTTTTTGTAAAATGTTTTACATGTTTCTGATGTTCCTTCAGAGTTGAAGATAGTTTACTTCCTAGTCCAAACCTCCCGCAGGACGACGGGGG
Organism: Biomphalaria glabrata; assembly: GCF_947242115.1. NCBI lineage: Eukaryota > Metazoa > Mollusca > Gastropoda > Planorbidae > Biomphalaria > Biomphalaria glabrata. The sequence goes on along the minus strand of NC_074712.1, from coordinate 56,325,439 downwards.
ATGGGAGCGGGCAGGATTTGAACCCTCGACCATCGATAAATCCGAACGACAGTCCAGCGCGCAAACCTCACGACAATTAGCCAAGTCTGAACTTAGTCTGATCTTAAGCCTAACCTAGTCTGAACTGAGTCTGAACTTAGAACTTAGTCTGAAATTGGTCTGAACTTAGTCTGAACTTGGTCTGAACTTAGTCTAAACATAGTCTGAAATTAGAACTTAGTCTGAACCTAGTCTAAACTTAGTCTGAACTTAAAACTTAGTCTGAACCTAGTCGTAATTTAGTCTGAACCTACGTTGAACGCACTAAGGTTTTAAAAGTCATCACACCTTAAATTGAAAGGGCCTGCGGTGGCTGAGTGGCTAAAGTGCTTGGCTTCGAAACCTACAGTCTCACATGGTACAAATCGTTTTGTGTGCCGGCAGCCTTAGACTCAATAACAACAGGAATGGATTATTGAACCTGGGGGCCTAAAGTCTTGTTTCGCTATTCATTTAGCCTAATCACTTCCTCTAGCGATCGTTTCCACCAGAGTGCCACATTGACTCAGAATAGCGTACCCAGGATAACATATACCTACTTATAGAGTGGTACAGGCTTGGATTAGGGCTCAATGCTGTGACGAAATCTGAGATGTGCATGTTATTAGCCTAACTCAGCTCCATTGGCTTTTAACAATAACTTAACATATTAGTGGCTGTCAAATATTGTTAACATTAGCATGGCCGGATTTTAGTATGTGGAGACCCCCAATTTTTTTTTTAAAGCTTTTATAAAAATCCACTTATAAATGAAAATACTTATATCTAAAAGCATGCTAGATTTTAGAAAAGAGAAAAAAGAGTCCTCCTGTAACTAATCTCACGTTTCTTTAAAAAAAATATTTAATATGTATTGTAATAACTGAAGGGAGGCAACTCAACGAGACAAAGACGTTTATTTACACGGAGACATGACAAAAACAAAGGGGCATCTGCCTTGAGTACAGTATTGGCTCTCTCCTTGGGCGGAAATCGTTTTTCTCTCATGTCAACATCCGACTTGTTTATTCACAGATAGTGCGCACCTTCTTTCTGCTCTATCTTGGATGGCGGTGCGCATGGCAAAGTCATAACATTGCCCCCGTCTTAGCATTTTTCGTCCCGAAAAGAAACACTGCAGCTGAGGTTTGACAGTTCAGGTGGAGGTCGATCAGTGGGAGCCACAGGCGGCAGGGAGCGTGTTCCCCACGAAGCCATCCGCGTTTTCCTCCAGTGCCGCTTTCTCTTTCTCCAGTTGACCAGGCTGTTGTTGCGACTATGACGTGGCCGTTTGACACACAAAGAGATAGTGTCGAGCACTGTTTTCTTCAGCACAGCCGTTGATCGGACAAGCTGTCTCAACAGACCTTCCCGACAGACGCCTCTCAAAGGAGCTGCAGGTTCACATGCAGCAACGTTGCAAACAAAGTCCAATGCACCGCAGTCACCCTCAGATAACAGTCTCGCGTCAAGAATATAGGTCTCTGCAGGTTCAAATGGAAAATGTCTTCCTCTTGACAGCTCAGATTTAGAGTGGTTTGATTGACATTCATCTATGCCAATGTCAATGATGATGGTAGAAGTACATATGCCCTGTTGGTGGTTTTCTTGGCATCTCAATTCTATGTGTGATGCGCCGCACGTACAGTTCATGCTAAACCTCTGGATGCAGTTGTCAAGCTTCGAATTTCCATCGTGAGCACCGACAGATAGGCAGAGGTCCTTAAGGTCTACAGCAACAGGCTGAGACGCAGACCCAACGTTGTCTTCATCTGTCCGGCTCATTGAGGTACTGGTAACAGTTACAACAGGAACAAACGCTTCAGGGACATAACAAACTTCAGTTAAGGTACTGGTAACAGGTACAACAGGAACAAACGCTTCAGGCACGTAACAGTCTTCAGTTTCTTCATTTGTCTCTTTCCCTTCGATTGGGTACATCTCGTTGAGATCATCACAGCAATCATTGTCACGTTTCTCGTCTTGAAAGTCACAACCACAAGACTTGCCCACAACACAGACACAGACGGCGCTCCAATCCCCAGCGTCTCCGTCACCACTGTTTGTGCAGCCACAGTCTTGACCACGCAACTTCTTTACCAACGAGTCTACAGGCAACTGCTCCTTTACCAACGAGTGTACTCCTTCTTTCACTTGAGACACCATTTTATCTACCTTGTTCCCCATACTGTTAATTTGTTCACACAATGCATCAATACCTTCATTTATCTTGCCAATAAGCTCATAAATCTCCGGTTCAATTTCAAATAAGGTAGGTCTCCGGATCTTCGTCTTCATCGATCAGGGCTTGCCGGAGACGAGCTGTAAGCACCTCCTTGCTACCACCAAGCTTCAGGCGTCTGTAACGAAGTTCCTGCCTTAGCTCTTTAACTAAAAGCTGGTCTAGTTGTTTCAAAGATGCCATTGTGCTAGAATCCTACCTCCTCTCGTTGAGTCGCCTATAATCCCACTTCTGACACCAATGTAATAACTGAAGGGAGGCAACTCAACGAGACAAAGACGTTTATTTACACGGAGACATGACAAACACAAAGGGGCATATTGGCTCTCTCCTTGGGCGGAAATCGTTTTTCTCTCATGTCAACATCCGACTTGTTTAGTCACAGATAGTGCGCACCTTCTTTCTGCACTATCTTGGATGGCGGTGCGCATGGCAAAGTCATAACAGTATATTTTCGTTTAAAAAAGGTTCAAGGTTTCTGGAAGGTAATAATGTTCAATTGTGCACTGTCGTTACTACGGCGCGATATTTGCTTATTCCGAGTATGTTACATTTGTATAGGTATTAATCACGACATTTTTGACAGCTGTGGAAGCTCCGGGGCTGTGGCCATTCCTTAAATCGGCCCTGAACATTGGCAATGTAGCAGCATGTTTATATCACCCTACTATCTCAACCGTTGTTTGACAGCCCATTAGCACCATTTAAAGTCAAGTACAAAATGTCAATGAATTTCTATGCTATGACAGTCTTCACCATGAACTGATGCAGATCTATCTACTTCCAGTCAGCAATATTGTTTTTATTGCATTCATACAAGTTCGATTCTTTGGCCCAATATTGTTTTTATTGCATTCATACAAGTTCGATTCTTTGGCCTAATATTGTTTTTATTGCATTCATACAAGTTCGATTCTTTGGCCCAATATTGTTTTTATTGCATTCATACAAGTTCGATTCTTTGGCCTAATATTGTTTTTATTGCATTCATACAAGTTCGATTCTTTGGCCCAATATTGTTTTTATTGCATTCATACAAGTTCGATTCTTTGGCCTAATATTGTTTTTATTGCATTCATACAAGTTCGATTCTTTGGCCTAATATTGTTTTTATTGCATTCATACAAGTTCGATTCTTTGGCCCAATATTGTTTTTATTGCATTCATACAAGTTCGATTCTTTGGCCCAATATTGTTTTTATTGCATTCATACAAGTTCGATTCTTTGGCCCAATATTGTTTTTATTGCATTCATACAAGTTCGATTCTTTGGCCTAAGAGATCAAGGGAGTAAATTCCTTAGATTGCACTACATGAATTCCATCCCCTGGTACAAACTAATTGCCCGATAACATATAAACTAGATTCACGTATTTTATCATATTGTCCATTATAAGAGAGGGTGGTGAAGAAAAAGGGAGGGGGGGGGGGGGGGCTGGCGAGTTCATAAAACATCTTCACTGTCGTGTTCATAAAAACACACACACACACACTGAAATAGTTTTAGGCAAATATAATCTCACCTTTTCACACTAAAATGTTGATGTATTGAGGGGGCTTGCTCTCGTCTGCTACAACCGGAAACGTGCACACCTTTCGAGACGTCTGAACTTTTAATGATATGTTTCATAGCGAAAGTGCGCCTCATACACTACGGACTTCTCCCCAAAAACTCAGCACCACTGCAACCCCTTCTCTACCATCGTACAACATCCTCACGGGTCTTATTGCTCTTGGAACAGTAAGTCCTTGGACGTTGTTTTATTCTGGTGTAACGACGCTTTCGAATTTTTGAGGGCTATACTTTTAAGAGACAACATTATTAATTAGGCAGGTGAATTCTAGGTGTGTTGTGTTTATTTTTAGAAGTGGCACTTGGCAGCGTCTGTGGCTTAATTAAAAAAGAATTGACATCAGATCCGAACTAAAACGTAACTGATTTGTTGCGTCTTGTTGTATTTGTTTTTTGTCAGCTGACAGCCAGGAGAGTGGGCGTATCCCCTATGTCTGTTATGGGTTAAATTTGATGACCTTGAACAACGCTTCATTAACTCCTTGATCTCTGAGCTAGCGTTAAGAGTTAAACTAAACGAAGCGAACGTTTCCACAGATACTGACGGTGATTACCATGAGCTCAACCAGCCGAGATCTGAGTGATTGGACTTGTGGAGATCTAAATAAATAAACTTTAATAAAGAAATGGGTGGATTGACAAATAAGTAGATGCAATTATTTATTTGAATATTGATGAATTAGCAAACACATTTTTTTTCACATTTTACATGCTCGACATGTGCATAATACAAAACCACAAACACACAAGGCATTAACATCCATTTAAGTCCACACATAGCACACACTACACAAAGCGTGACCTCGAAATACATCAAACACACACAATATCTCCCCAAAACCATTCGAAGAACAGGCGAACACAAAAACACACACATCTCTCGCACACATGCCTCATTTACAAACTTCACATCTCTCCCATAAGGTAACATAATTTTATCCACACAAGCCTCTCGGAGTATTTAAAATGCGCTCGTCGTGTAGTGTGTGTAACACATACAAACCTCATATCACATCATGCATACTACACACGCATCTCAAACACACCTAGAGCACACACACACACTTCACATAGCGGACACGCAATCTGATACTACTTTTGCCACTTGAAATAAACAATACAGTAGACATTTGACACAAAAATTCGTAATCAAAAAGAGGTATTAATAACACTGCATAAAATAAATATGACTAAAATTTGTTATAACGTAGAACCACATCAGTATATCCTTCAAATTAAAACACATGCCATCACATCAAGCTCTTTAATAATGTGACAGTGCAATGCACTCTAAAATCTCCGATCTTCAATAAAGAAAGTACTTAGCGTAGAGTCCGCCACTACTATCACCTCCATCTGTGAACACGCCATTAGTGATTGGAAAAACATATTTAATGAGAAGCGATTTCCCAGATTTCCCAGAATGTTGCAATTTGCAACAAGTAAGCAAGACACCGTGATGACTAAAGGTCGAGTTGAATATTTCAAGGAAGGGGAAATGAATCTGAGAGAAAAGGAAGGGGAAATGAATCTGAGAGAAAAGGAAGGGAGGAGAAACAAATGAAGGGAGGGGGGGGGGGAAGGAAGAAAAGATCAAAAGTACGAGATGATACTTAATGGTAGAAATATAGACCACTGTTTCCTAAATTGTGTTCCACGGAACCCTAGTGTCCTACGAGGCCTGAATAGGTATCCCAGGAAATACTGGAGTAATTAACTAGTAGGCCACAGCGTGAATTAATCCCTCTCTAAAAATAAAAGCAAAGTGTTACGAGAAATACTCAGAACGTGCGAAAAGTTCCGTTAAAAAAACAGTTTGAGAAACACTGATAGAGATAATTATAGAACTTCCAATAGGGAATAGAGAGGATTTTATCTAACAATCAGGCGTGAACTCTAAGTCATGTTTGAGGGTTCTAAAATGACAGTGACACCATTGCGGTCTAATGTGGGCTGCATGGTATCACATACGTAATTCACGGCCTCCGTATCCGGTCCGATCGCTAAAAGAGTCCGAAGGCCGAGCTAATCACAATGATTTTCCTCATATTCCTATACTGCCTCCATACGTGGGTAGTAATGTAAAGCTCCCCTTCCAGATCTTGCGATCTATAGGGCAGATGATGTAAATGTTATCTGTTTCTGTGACCCACGGATAACGAGGGTGTCAAGTGGCCAGCACATCGACCAACCACCTTTACTTTTCCCAAACTAATGTCAGATACCCATTAGAGCTGGATGGACTCAGATGGTTCCAAGGATCCCGAAATTAAAAATCCTAGTCCTCACCCGGAACCAATACCGTGGAAGGATTCGATTATTCGAAAATGTAACTTATTGTGTATATTTTTAGGAAAATACAGTTTCATGTTTTTAAAGTCTCATGACGGAACGATGAGAGCTTTAATTATCAAGTATTATGTTTAGAATAGCGCCATTTTATATTGATGGAGTCAGTGGGCGAGTGTTTATAGTAAAACTATCTTTGATTATTAAAGAGTTCAATAGAAATCATTTGTCATAGAAATTATTGTCAATTAAAGACACTACTAACTAAACATTACCAAGAGGCGAACTACTTTATCTAAAGCAAACATGAGGGAAATTTCTGTTCCCATTTTTAGAAAATAGTAACAGTATCACGTGACCTTATAGAAATACCTATTCTTTTTCTCTTCACGATGATACCGAAAAACTGGTTCCTTGACTAACATCTCATTTTACCTTTTCAAAATTAAACTTTATAAACTAATGTATCGTTTTTTGGCTAAGTTACTTTTATTCTTATATATGCACATTTTTTTGTGTGCTAAGGATAAAATATATATATTGAAATTCTAATATATGTTTTTTTATGGAGAAGTCTAGAAAATAAAGTGTCATAGATCTAATCAGACTTCCATCTCCCCAGCCCATGAGGAGGGAGACATCGGAGAGTGATGAATGCCTGCAGCCCAAACCTGAGGGGACGTCAGTCAATTATTTAATGAAATCTAGCCAGACGTCATCAATATAGCAACACACACACGCATTGACATACACAGACCACGGATCAGCACGTCTTGGTGTAGAAGCATCAGGCAGAATTATAAAAAAAATATTGCGGATATTGTAGGAATGTCTTGGAAATGAGACTCACCTTGAAATAATTTAAACCCAGCCTTGACCCTGATACACTCTGACCTTAATCCTTAGCAGAAGTAACAACTTTAAGAGTCATAAAGATGGCTGCTTTCTCGTAAGGCATGTGCATCGAAATGTTATCATGATGCTCTCAAGATCGAATCCTTCCTGTCATCATTTCCTGCCTCCCTGCAAGAGGTATTGGCTTAGTTACTTACCTTTAGCCCTGTTGGAGTATGAGCCGCCAACACTAGATCTCCCCTGTCCTGGGCCATCCTTTCCATCTTGTTCAAGGTGTAACCACTTAAATGTGTCTGCCTCTAGTTCGCGTCGCTTCTAGGATGCCCTCTGTTTCTCTTGCCTTGTGGGTTCCACTTCAATGCCTGCCTTGGGATGCGATGCTAGTTGGCAATTGGCGCAAAGTGTGCCCTATCCAGCACCATCTTCTCTTTTTCTACAGGAGACTAATTGGTTCTTTGAAGGAGGTCACTGTTGCTGATGGTGTCTAACCAAAGGATGTGAAGAATTCTTCTTAGGGCAGCTGTTAATGAAAGTTTGCACTTTTCTAACGGCAGTTCTAGTTGTTCTTCAGGTCTCGGCTGCATAAAGCAAAACGGCCTTGACATTTGAGTTAAAGAGAAAAGAGACGAATCTTTGTTGTCTGGTGTTAGGCGCTTTCTCTGTGTCTAATGCAAATAAACTAAAGGGAGGTAACATTCAACGTGGCGCTTTCTCTGTGTCTAATGCAAATAAACCAAAGGGAGGTAACATTCAACGTGGCGCTTTCTCTGTGTCTAATGCAAATAAACCAAAGGGAGGTAACATTCAACGTGGCGCTTTCTCTGTGTCTAATGCAAATAAACCAAAGGGAGGTAACATTCAACGTGGCGCTTTCTCTGTGTCTAATGCAAATAAACTAAAGGGAGGTAACACTCAACGTGGCGCTTTCTCTGTGTCTAATGCAAATAAACTAAAGGGAGGTAACACTCAACGTGGCGCTTTCTCTGTGTCTAATGCAAATAAACTAAAGGGAGGTAACATTCAACGTGGCGCTTTCTCTGTGTCTAATGCAAATAAACTAAAGGGAGGTAACATTCAACGTGGCGCTTTCTCTGTGTCTAATGCAAATAAACCAAAGGGAGGTAACATTCAACGTGGCGATTTCTCTGTGTCTAATGCAAATAAACTAAAGGGAGGTAACATTCAACGTGGCGCTTTCTCTGTGTCTAATGCAAATAAACCAAAGGGAGGTAACATTCAACGTGGCGCTTTCTCTGTGTCTAATGCAAATAAACTAAAGGGAGGTAACATTCAACGTGGCGCTTTCTCTGTGTCTAATGCAAATAAACTAAAGGGAGGTAACACTCAACGTGGCGCTTTCTCTGTGTCTAATGCAAATAAACCAAAGGGAGGTAACACTCAACGTGGCGCTTTCTCTGTGTCTAATGCAAATAAACCAAAGGGAGGTAACATTCAACGTGGCGCTTTCTCTGTGTCTAATGCAAATAAACCAAAGGGAGGTAACACTCAACGTGGCGCTTTCTCTGTGTCTAATGCAAATAAACCAAAGGGAGGTAACACTCAACGTGGCGCTTCCTCGGTGTCAATGCAAATAAACTAAAGGGAGGTAACACTCAACGTGGCGCTTTCTCTGTGTCTAATGCAAATAAACCAAAGGGAGGTAACACTCAACGTGGCGCTTCCTCGGTGTCAATGCAAATAAACTAAAGGGAGGTAACACTCAACGTGGCGCTTTCTCTGTGTCTAATGCAAATAAACCAAAGGGAGGTAACACTCAACGTGGCGCTTCCTCGGTGTCAATGCAAATAAACCAAAGGGAGGTAACACTCAACGTGGCGCTTCCTCGGTGTCAATGCAAATAAACTAAAGGGAGGTAACACTCAACGTGGCGCTTTCTCTATGTCAATGCAAATAAACCAAAGGGAGGTAACACTCAACAGAGGTAACACTCAACGTAAGACGTACTCCAGTAACGTCGGCGAAAGGCCGAACTATAAATAGAAGTTAGTCGACGCTGATACTGAATGTCGAACAAGTTCAATAGCAATGAAGGGAACCGTCGAATGTCAGCTAACTCTATCATAAAATGCTACCTATCTCTACGTTGCCCTGGAAGTAGTTTGTTTACGTCGGCTGGTATTTCGTTCTATCCCTAAAAACTAGTCTTGTTTTTACTAGTCACGTCGTTGTCACTAAGTCAAAACTTCCCCTAATTTCGAAACAGATAATTAATTCCTAATCGTGCCATAACACTGGTCAATATCTTTTGCCGTCCAGATTCTCTGAAGCTGTATGAAGGCGTTCTTGTCTAAGACGTGATAATCTTCATGTCTGAAGGAGCGTCTGAGACTTGTAAAACAACCAAAACATGAGCTGAGATTACATGTGAGAATGATTGGGAATTGAGCTAGGATTGTACAGCTGAACACCATATTGGACAGTTCTCGCTGATGTGAACACGACTTGAGACCATCTCTTACCGTCATCAACGCTGCTTCCTTGGCGAAATCAGGAATCAGGAATGAGGAGGATCGCATTCCAAAATTCTCTCAACAAAGAAATATCGAGAAACTCTTTTGGATTATTAGGATTCGAAAGTATTTATAAATTCCATTTAACTTGATTGGGAAAAGAAAATGATTTAATCATGATAGTTTAATTTAGATAGTACTGTTAAAACATCATATAGGATGTTAACAAACATAATATTGGATGTTAAGAAACATAAAAAAGATGTTAGAAAACATAACATAGGATGTTAACAAAAATAATATTGGATGTTAACAAACAGAACATAGGATATTAACGAACAGAATATAGGATCAAGGCGCTATTAGACCTTTACACAGAAAAGAGTTATATAGGCAAACTAATGTGATTTTTTAAAAAATGCAGTACAATTTTAATGTACTAAAGCTTGTAGTTTGAGATCCATAGGGAGCGAGTTCAAAACCTTTGGTCTGTGTACTGAAACAAAAAAAAAACGCAAACTTGAAAGGAGAAACGAGGCACTATTAGAAGCGTTGATTAAAGAGAGCGAAAGACTGAGGGACATATAGAGTGATGAGTTCACTAATGTGCCAGCGCATTTCATTGTTACAGATAAATTGATGACAAAATGTGGCCACCTGGTGATCGATGTTTGCACTCTCAGCGAGCCAACAGAATGTAAGCGAAGACATAGAATAGCGTCTTGATCTGTATAGAAATAGCCTTGAAACGCTTCCTTTTTTAAAAAATTCGCAGCAGCCTGGCGACCTTGTAGTCGGGCACAACATTATCTGTTAACAAGAAACTGTCCATGAAACCTAAACGCACTGAGTAGAAGAGCTCTGGGGTTCTAAGTTACAAAAAGATAAACAGGATAATACAATATTTATTCGAACCAAACTAGTTCTAACAGATACATCAGTGGACTAAACATTGCCCGGAGCCATAAGAAAAACAAACACTGACCAACTGGGTATGGGCAAGTTGTTTAATTCTGGCTATCTGTTGAAAGACAATTTATGCCTTATTTTGGAAGAACACAATTTGTTTAAGCAGCTGATCAGGAGCCATCTGTCTTCTTGCAATCTGAATTCTAAAATTCTGAGAGAAATATGTTGGTATCTTTGTCATTTGATTTTAGTTGAGTGCATTTCTTACTTCTAGTGTTTAAGGGAAACATTCTGTTTTGTAGTTATTGTTGACTTGTACTGATAAAAGTTGTAACCAAAGTAGATTAATCATGACTTCTTTTTAGCTTGGATTTTAAGACAAACAAAGTATTTAAAAACACACACACACAAAAACGCGTTGAGTTTAGTGGTATTAATTAAATAATGAATTGAGACTAATTTTATCGTTAAGATGTGTATTAAACTTAATCGTATTGACTTATAATACAAACAAACAAGAAACAGACATTGCTTGATACATACGAATTACCAAATGTTTCAATCTATCTACGAGAATTGTCGACCTCAAGTAATTCTTCATTAGTTTGAGGCGCGAGAAGCTTCTTTCACTAGATTCCACAATTACGGATATTGCATAATTCCGTTTTTTTATCGCGCGTAGGATTGGCGTTTTCCATATTGAATGACACCCCAAAATGACAGTTCTTGTTTATATATTTCAGGAGATTTGTATGAGTTTTCAAAATGTTTTAATAATTTCCGGATATTTCCAGGACTTTTTTGTATATTTTGCAATTTCAGGAGATTTCCAGGAGCTCCTGGTAAATCGACACGAGGCCGCGGGCAATCTGTTATAAGTTACTAGTCGACCGGCGGCGTAGCATACGCCGCTGTTTTTGCAGAGCCGGCCTTAGGTGACCGCAGGGGGCTCCGCACTTTCAAAGGACCCGCGGTAATTCTAAGTGTATAAATTATTAAATTAAACCATTGTATAACTTATAACAGATTTCCCGCGGCCTCCTGTCGATTTACCAGGAGCTCTTGGAAATCTCCTGAAATTGCAAAATATACGAAAATGTCTATTTAAGATCTTTATTTCTGAATTGCCATATAGACCTTGATATTAACGTGGTTCTCTTTAGGTGTAATAGTTTTGTCATTAATCATTAGATCTGTAAAGATTATTCTTAATTTTTATCCAGAGCACATTGTTCACTATAAGGATATAAATTATAGCACAAATTATACATTAGAAGATTTCAATCCTACAGCAGAAAATGTGTAATTACTCGTTAATAAGAAATGTCTAATAAGGGCGCACTCAATGTCGAAATTGTGAACCAAAACAAAATCAATAATTTTATCCTTTAAACCAAATAAGGTCATTTTTTGTTCTCCTAGACATAACAACAGAACTTCATGACAAAAACGTTTCCCACACACACTCTCTCTCACACACACACTTTCGAGTGTGGTCTTAAGGTTAGACCAAACATGAAAAACATTTCTGTTCCCATAATGCATTTAAAAGATCAAGAGACCAGACTTCCTATGTGGGAGTCCAGAAGATCCGTCTTTAACCAGCTTGACCTTATAAGGGGAGATCAGCGCATTAGTTCCAGTAGGGTGGGATCACGTCGCTTCTGCCGTCTTGGGGCCTTATGGTTTTGTAATTACCAATGGCCGTAAAGAAATGGAGACTTCATACACAGGCCAGCCTCGATGTCATGTCCATGATGCATAAAATACATGACCCAGTTTTTTTCCCCCATTCTAGATGTAATTTTCAAACATGAATTGACTTCTGTCAAATGTATCTTAGAGTAGTCTCACCATTATAAAGCTGGTATTACCTGTGGAGGCAGAGTTGTAAAGCGCTTGGCTTCCGAACCGGAGGTCCCAGGTTCAAATTATGTTTGGGGATCCTTAGGGCTGCTACACCCAGCTGGTTGGTCTTTATGCTGGTCACTAGATTCCCTCGTTAATCGTAGCCACAGAAACATCTGCCCTATAGACCGCATAATTCGAGAGGAGAATATTAATTTGACTTTGTATCAACTCATTCTGTCGGTCCCAGATCAAGTTGAAACTTTACACAATTAACACGCCTAACAAAACATGAATCAATCGAAATATTATCCTATTAAATAATTAGTTACTGGTAATTAATTATTGTGTTTGAAATAGAAAATATGAAATAAGAAAAACTCATTGAGAGATGAGGCTGTATATATGGTATAATTCCCTTAACCTTATTGTGGATTTGAACTCGTTTCTCCCACTTCCCATTCTTGGATCAAGTTGAAATTTTGCATAATTATTCATAGTCGATGACAATCAATGAAAAAAAATTACCAATTAGTTAATCAATAAGTGCTAATTAATTAATTTTGTTTTGTATAGAAAAAAAGGGAGCTTATTATTGCAGTATTGAAATATATGCATTGATTTTGTGGTTCTTCTCCTTAAGTAAGTTTTTTTTTTTAAGTTCCCATTTCATTTCCCACCAATCGGTCGTTGACTACCATCCAGAACATCACATGATGTATGTGACGTCTGCTCAATGTGATTTGTGTTGTGGAATAAAAGGCTGCTTTTTGTCTTCTTGTGACCAAACCTTTTTTTTTTTTAAAGCTATTTTCTAAAGGCTCTTTTCAAAATACTGGGGGAAAAAAAGAAATAAAAATTTCGATAAGGGCGGTAACTAAGAAGCGATTGGTAAAAAAAAAAGTTTGAATTGGGAGTAAAGGGGGGGTGTATAGAAGGGGCTATGGAGGCCTGGCAAGGACTAATGACATACATAACGCGGCTATCCCGAAGACAAAATGAGTTTCTCATTTCTCAGTCATTGATTTTTTAAGTTCCATTTTCCGCACACCCGATTTTTTTTTTCTTCTTCTCGCCATCTTAGACCGAAGGGCGACCATGTTATGGTGTACGAAGAGTTTAGTCAAGCCGTAGACAAATGCAGACGCTTCCGTTTATGGCCAGGTAATTGTCCACGGGATAGGGCAAAGTCGTTATTAGACATTTTTTTTTAAAATGTCTTTCTTTTCTTGAAAGTAATTTTATGATGGAGAGAACATTTCTGATACAATTATAAACCTAATTACTTTTCTTCTTTATTACTCAACCAACGATAAAAACAAACAAACTGGAGTTCGCATTAACAGGGAACTAGATGGTCTATGATCAAATATATGTCCAACCTTATTACAAATGATACAGACACAAAAATGGCAACTAACAGACGTATTATTTTATACATACAATTTAATTTGTTAAAATTATGGATTATGCATTTTATAGAAACAATGCAGACACAGCAGTAGTTCACAGTATGTTTGAATTATCTCGTACTGTTATGTGAACATCACCATGATTCAAAGTGTGGTTGATTTCATCCCTTCTAATCTTCAATTGCTTAAAATGTTAGAGATTTTATGTCTGAAAACAATAATTCTCAAGTTATCTCCCTTGCTCTTCTAGTCGCGCAGAAGGACAAGAGGGGAAGTATTCTGTTGCCGGAGTGCACGTCAAATAAGAGGGGATTTGGGGCTACTGTGTACATTGTGGAGAGAGAGAGAGGGAGAGAGAGAGAAAGACAGACAGACAGAAAAACAGACAGAAGGAAATGCATATGAAAACAGGCGAAAATGGCAAAGAATAACAAAATGTTTTCCAAGCAAAAGTAGAATAATATGTATTGTGAATATTGGAGATTCCCGCTGGCCATTTCTTTCAGGATAATATGTCTCTGACTCGCTTCTAGATCTTAAATAATAAGACATTTTTAGATAGCAAAAAATAAAAAATATGTAAATAACATAAGCTAAATTATATACATTATAAAATAATATTATAAATACTAGATCTACTTAAGGATTGACTGCAAGAGAAAGCCGAATCATTGAATGGCTTAGAGAAATATATTGCAATGCCCGAACAAAGTGCTGGACATAGGACGATGCCCCGTGTCAAACAGATGTTTGCTTGTCGAATGTGATGCAGTGTGGTCAATGAAAAAAACAGGAACACGGAAGATACATTGATCACTTGACCACTTGACCATCTGTTAAGGAGTGTATGTGTTTCCTTGGTGATGTAGAAAGGGAGTATTTATTGTTAGATGTAGAGAGGGAGCATTCATTTAATGTTAGTCTTGTCGAATGATGCAAGATAAGCGGCATTGTCGTAAGCTGTGTCAAGTACGCCAGACGACTCCAGGATGTCAGGGTGTAAATAAGATCAAGTTACAATTCTAGAACTAGCTTTACGACTGTTAGTAGGGTGTTAGCAGTTCCCTCGTATAACCACCCCTGCTGCGTCAATTATTTATTTCAACCCCTCCTTCACGAATCAACGTTCTATTTTTACAAGTCCCCTTAATAGTCAGTAGACTCTTCATGGGAGGAAACTCTGGGAGGGCACAGATTTTGAAAATAGCTCTGTTGATTTTTCTAGAAATTTGACAGTTTATATTTATTTATTTTTTTGTAAAATAGTTACTAATGGGCAATACAGCGGATGCTCGGGTTTAACCGTTCTAATTAAATATTTTTAAAAATTTAATTATCTTAAAATTAAGTTTGGCTGATTTGAAAACTGCTTTTAGCGGGTATTCCCGCACTCGACTCAAATGTTCCTTTGTATTCAGTAAGGAGTTCAATAAAAAAATATAAGTTTATGCATTTTGTGCTCATCATTTTATGTAGAAACTGGCTGGACTGGAATAGAAGAAATGGATTGTGCAAGGTTATTGAAATATTAGTTGAATACTTGAATAGATAAATAGAAGTCAGTTTTAAAGATAGGGCCTCAAACAATGACATCTTACGCCGAACTGAAATTAAAAATCCATGTCTTCCCCAGGATTCGAACCCGGGAACGGTTCGGAAGCCAAGTGCTTTACCAATAAGCCACCGCGCCTCCTAGGTCTTTATAGACGCTCTTAAATAATGTAAAGCTAAAAAAAAGAAAGAAGAAAAAGATAGGCCTGGGCTGTTTTGTTTAATCCCCAAGGAGTCAAAGAAATAAGTAGGATATGCGCGCCATTGGAAAGAGGTGACCAACATTTTATCGCACGGTGTAAAACACTTTCACACTAAATGCAATGACAGAAAACTACATTATTGGGCATGCACAATGTGACCCACATTGTAAGTCTTAAATGAACGCTCCTGACTTTACACAACCGTTTAGTTACGCTTATGAAAGATTTATGGAATATTTTCCTTTCCCCGTTATAGCAGGCTATGTCCTGATTGGTCACTTCAGATTTATGTGACTACTGTCGCCCTAGTATCCAAGATTTCTAAAACTGTTGTAGGTTGGGGAGGGGGGGGGGGCAAGCTCTCTCTACAAAGATCGGTTATCATCTCTATATTCAAAGTTTGCTGTGTAGCAATTGAGATTTTACATGGTGGGTTCGCGAGCTCGCGCCAAACCCTCACCTGTTTTCACTCAGGCCTTGGACAGGCAATGGCGGAAGTATACGGTCTATTTTAGGCATCACTATAACAGAATGTTTTTGTGTTGTTTTTTTACCGAAAAACACACATCTATTGTTTTTATCTAGAAATATTATTTTGATTGGTTCGTCGATTTAAAAAAAAAGGAGAAAAATAATGTTGCAAGAGGACTTTAAATGTTTAGAATGTGGGAAGCGTGGTCGAGAGGCTAAGTGCGCTTGAACTTAGCTAGGCTTGGCTACCTATGAAGGGGGCTCGAGGTTTGACACCCGACTCGGGCAGAGTTGTGTTTACTGAGCGCCTATAGCAAGGGAAAACCTTCTCCCAGATACCCCCTCCCCCCCCCCCCGGTCCACTACTGAGATTGGACCAAAGCGCTCTTTAAGTCTGCACTAATGTTGTTCTAACTGTTAAGCAACTCCCACAGTGTTTTAAACGTTGAACGGGGCGGGAGAACCTAAGTATGTAAGTAAAGGTTTTAGAAATAGATATCACATTGAATTGTTAATGTAATCAAAAGCCAACTAAAAAATATTTTAGTAAGAGCTCATTTAAAAACAAAAAAACTTTCCAATTTAGAAGAAAACCTATGCTTGAAACTTTAGCATGTCTAAGTACCCTTGTCAGATGTGTGTGGAGGTGTATGTGGGTGTGTCTGTGTGTGTATGTGTGTGAAGGTGGAGGGGCTGGACAAGAAAAATAATTTTGTCCTTACTGATGGGTTCTGCAACGATGTCTAAAACTTCACAAAAATTACTCTGACTTAACAGGAGAGAGGATTGATCAATCAGTAAGCGACAGCCTACTTAACCCTTAAAGTGCTGAGCAAAATGGAATTACAATTCTGATGTTTAGTGTCTAAACTACCACACACGTTTTAAGGGTTAACGTCTTGGTTTTACAAAAAATCTGGTAACTTCTACCACCAAGAGAAAAGAGACTGTTAGGAAAAGGTCAAGTTCCAGCAGTACACCAAAGTACCAAAGAAATATGAATATGTTTTACAGTTAGAATCCTATCAGGAAACAGAAGTGTATTGTAAATGTGTCTCTTTATATATGTTTTCTCTGTCTCTCCCTCTATCTCTATATCTGTCTCTCTCTCTCTTTCTGTCTCTCTATTATTCTGCCTGTTTCTTTCCTATTCTCTCTTAGCAATTTTGAAGTAACGAAAACGAAAACAATAGCTAATTTAGATCATTTTGGACTTTCATTTTCATGAACTCGCATGACCAATGACAAAGTTATATAAAGTCAGTTGACATCAGCAACTCTTTGTACCAAACATGCTAGAATTAAATAGTCATAGCTATTTAAAAAAATGATTAATTTATCTTGCAATATAATAATCCCAGTCTTCTAAGAAATAGTAATTTGTTCGGACTAGACTGAATAAGGAGTTAGAACAAATTCAACAAGAAACATTTAGAAACATGCTTCATTTAGATCGTGCTCATTAATGGTACTGTGTGAGAGCTTTGGGCTGTCGTTTGGTGGTCTGGGTGGTTCCTGGCTCGAACCCTAGCCCGCTGCCATCCCCACGACATACTGCGGGAGGTTTGCGATAGGATGTAATTATCTAGACGTGTCAAACATTTGAAAAATAAATATATAGACTTTAGAGTCTACGTAAAGGGGCGGTGGCTGAGTGGTAAAGCGCTTGGCTTCCGAACCTGGGGTTCTGTCTGGGTTCGAATCTCGTTGAAGATTCTTTAGGGTGCCTTTGAGTCCACCCAGCTCATATGTCAACAATATGTACCTGACATTAGTAAAGGCGACTGGCCACACTCTTATCTTATATTATACAGACGTCACTTCAAATAAGATTATTACGTCCTACTCGTCATGCATCTAGTCATGCATGTTAACTAATAACTTAAATTCTACAAATTCTCTGGTTTTCCTGGCTGGCTCAGACAACCCATTCCATGCTCTAATAGCACTAGGCAAGAAGGAGCGTTTGTACATATTTGTCCAAGCATATGGAACGAGGAATGTGCCTTTATCTTTGTGTCTTTCTGAGAATTTTATTAGATTTTGTTTTTGTATTTGGAGATTTGGTTCAGTGTTTTATGTATAATTCCCACTTTACTCTTGAGTCTTCTCTCCAGAAGGCTTTCTAAATGTAGTGATTCTACTACAGGTGTCACCGTGGGGCACAGAAACAGATGACATTTACTTCATCCGAACTATACATCGCAAGATCTGAAACTTCACTGTTGGAGCCTACGTATCGTTAACTAGATGATATTGAACTTCTTTTAATCTTCGAACCGATTTTCAAGACTATATTTAAATAGTAGTTTTTTCTAAGCTGCCAGATAATAAATAGCCTGTCAAAGTGTACAGTACTGAAGTGCAAATGTCTATAGAAGATTTTTTTCCATTTCGATTTAGGAACATGGATTGGCTTTTATTCTCTATAAGTGACCCTTCAATGCCCAACGTCCACTTTCATTCTGGGGTACAAGACACGGCTGGACAAAACTATCTTTAGATTGAATTCCGGTCAATTGGACATTTCACATCGTCGGGCTCTGTGACCTGCCTACTTGCCAGACTGCGCTGGTCTGACCTGATGAATCTTTTGATGCAAGAATTTCTATTGAGCAAAATCGTTTTGGTTTGACTTTAAATAGATGCAAAAATCAGGCAAGATACAATGCGAGTAATATGCTGATTTAAGTCGTAGTTTTGTTTCTAATTCTTTCCAAGGGGATTGTCTATTAAATAAGTAAGTTCAGTACACAGACCAATGTAATGAGGATATACATAGACTTATGTGGTTTAGTACACAGACCAATGTTATGAGGATATACAAAGACCTACGTGGTTTAGTAAACACACCAATGTTATGAGGATGTTCACCATGTGACGTATAGTATAGTATATAGTATAATATTATATATGTAACTAACGTCAAAATTAAACTGTTGATTAGTTGGCTCAAATTAAATCCTCTCTTTGGCGCGTGTTAAAGTTAAAGTGAGACCCAAAACATCAATTCCATTGTTTACTGTCCAGCACACGCCATTCGTACAATAAAAATGGAACACTTTTCTCAAGAGTGCACGTGAATAAGCCCTTACATAGATAACAACATATAGAATATGTTCATTCGCACTCCTTTAATCAAATGCAAGCCAATATTTCGTGCTACAGCGATATCTCGTCTGCAGGAAGAAATTAGCTTAATTTTCCCGCCCACCATTCATAAAATAGAAAAAAATCAACTGATTTGATAAAACCTTTTATATATATTTTTTTTTTTGCTCTGGCTAATATATCTTGTCAAAAAAAATATGATCGGCTCTACTCTGGCTGAATTCTTTGAGAAATAGTTTTGTTTGATATAGGCCCTTACATCTGTATAACTGAGATATTAGAGCGATGTACAGATAGAATGAGTCAGAAAAAAAAGCCTGAACTATCTTGAAATGTGAAATGGGATAATAGTCAATTTCAATATATGCACAGCATTGTGGGTATTATAAGACACTTCTCTTCAATTTATTATACTAAGAAGAATTAAACACTAATTAGGTGTATTATCTTGGTATAGGGAAGATAGGAAAGATTTAGTTTGGAAACCACTGATTAAGAATTATATCTAGATCTATATGGAGTATTTAAAGGACAAAACATCTATTTCCTATATAGAGCCTACTAAAACAAACTCTACCACAGTATCGACTTGGACATTGGGAGGATCAATTGTAATACAATTTCTTTGTAATTTGTGACAATTCACATTCCCTATGCCAGGACAAATACATATAAGAAATGTTTCTTTATTTAACTGTATTAGCTGACTTAATTATGCAAGAAAACTAATTAAGTTGAAATAAATGAAATCTTCAATGAACAGAAAGACAAGAATAGCAAAGGAGGTCTTTAAATTGAAAGAGGATAAGAATATATATATATTTGTACACACGAATTATTTTCATAAGTATTTATTCTTTCATTCTAGATTCATGCTCCAAATTACCAAAATATTTTAACAGCGTGATTGAAAAGCGACAACAAGCTTCAAGAATTATGTGTGCACCTGGCCATGGTAGAAATGTTGGTGATCTGAATGAGCTCCTCTTGACATTATCTTGAATTGATGTTGATCTGTGTTGATAAATGTGTATTTTTTAAATCACTTAATTACCAATAGTGGTTTCAGTCTGTCTCTGCGGCCATATCACGAGGTCCTCAGGACTCACAAAGGCATTCTTTCAAGAAGGAAAAAGAAGAAGAGTCAGACAGAGAAAGCGATGGGAAGACAACATATAAGAATGGACGGGCCTGACATTCAGAGACATTCTAACCACGTCAAAAAGTCTGAAAGATGGAGAACGACGGTCAACAGATCTTGTGTGATGCCCCAAAGGTTCAACAGACAAATGGACAGGTGAAAGTGATATGTTCAGTTCTATCATGCTGGACTATTGTGTTGATATAAATTACTTTGGCCTGCCTAGTCCACTTATCATTGTAAGAAGTCAAACTATATTAAAAGAAAATTCGGTCTTCTGAAAATTGTGTCTTGTGAAAATTCTGTGGCATGAAAATTCTGTAACATGAAGTGTCAGTGGTGTAAAAATTCTGTGGCGTGGAAAGCTAGTTGCTTGTAAAGCCAGATTTTGGTTTTAAAGTAAAAATATGTTTCAGAAATACAGATGGGCAGGCAAAATAAAAGTTTAATTATTTTTGTGATAGACAATAAGGACGAGATGATGTAGTTTGCACAATGATTACCTCCCATTTAGTTCCTCATTGAATGTAAAATACACAGGATTCAAGAATACAAAGCCCCAGCACATTTTAAAATTAAATCCCTTGATCAGTACTTCCTGATGTGTGCAGTTCGAAGCGGAAATAGAGTTGTCTGTATAGCCTCGCAAGTTGAACGGATGCGCTCATGGAAATCAGTTCTCCCCCCCCCCCTTTCCGACGCTATAGCAAACAATGTTTTGATCATGGAAGGTTTAGAACCAGACTGATTACATAAGCATGAGTGTTTATTTCAGTTTTAAATGTCAATCTTTGTAGCACGTGGCTGCTACTTTGTAAGTAATTGAATAGAATTAGAATTTAAAAAATATATTCGATGAAACTCATTAACTCAATGTTGATATACGCTTGTTGGGGTGTAGCGCCAGAAAGCCAGGGCCGGTCTTAGGGCACTGCAACCTATGCGGCCGCAGTGGGCCCCGCGCTAACTCTAGTTGTATATTATTCAATAAAACCATTTTAACTTATAACAGGGTTTCCGCGGTCTCCTGATTTTCCAGGAGCTCCTGGAAATCTCCTGAAATTGCAAAGTATACGAAAAATGTGATGAAAATCTCCTGAAATTATTAAAATATCCTGAAAACTTAAAACATGTTCTGAAAAAAAGACAAAATTGTAATTTTCTGTGTCGTTCAATATGGACAACGCCAATCGTACTCGCGATAAAAAAAACGGCATTGTCAGCTTTCATTTAATAAAAATAATAGGGCGAATTGTAACCAAAACAGTACGTTCCAATACTTAATTTAATGTAATAGTCAGTGGCATGTAAATATAGATCCAAATCTATTTTGATCTCTTTAAAAAAAAATCAAAAGCGATATTTTGCTAGGCAGATCTGACTGTTTATCGGCTTTATGTTGGAAATCTACCTTCTACTGTAAATGACTCGTAAAGTTAATTTGATCTTGATTTTGCACTTAGTAAAGTACGAATAAAATGCAAAGACGAATTTATTTTTAAACAAAAATCTTCACTTTTTTATCCTTATTCGTACCCAGACTAGGCCCCGCAGGATCTGTTTCGCATGGGGCCCCGCAATCTGTAGGACAGGCCCTGCAGACAGCTAGTCCCAACTAAATCATTGTGGGTGCATTTGTTTATTAATGCCAAACTTAAACATTTTCATACCCCAAAAATGACTACAACTTTAAAGAACAACAACAACTTTCAACATCAATGTAGCTGTATATGACTTAATGCCGTGAACAATTGAAGCCAATACAACACAGGTCATAACTACACGTCTTTCTGTCACTAGTCTCTCTAACTTGAACTTTCCCCCCTTTATTCACAACCTCAACTGAGATGGTTTCATCAGACTCTAAAGGAGGTTTTCAAGATTTTTGGTGTATTTGGTGTACAGATAAAAGGAAGCGTTGATAAATGATCATTTTTGTTTTAACTTAAAATTTTGGTGTATTTTGTATTTTCTCATCTTGTCCATTTTCAGTTTTTTAGTTGGCACCATTTGAAGTAAAATCAATTGAGCGTCATTGACAGTATTTAGTTTATAGTGACTTTTTCCAATTTAGTTAATGCAAACTAAATATCCGAGATAGTCTTACTCAAGGTAATATGGGAATATATTTAGCTAATAGAAACACTCACACAGGCACACACTATAACACTCAATAATCATTTAATCATAAATGAATATAAAAGTTAAAAGTGAATTTTGTTTGTGTGCGTGTGTGCCCTGTGCTCTGTGCCATCGTGTTTCCAGAATCTCTAGACTCGAATGTAATGTTTTAGTCTTATTCTTAATCTTGTTATTTATTTTCCTAGATGTGTGTGTGTGTGTGCTGAGCGGGTCTTAGCAGTACTAGGGGTCAAGGGCGAGTGTCATGTACGAGACCTTGTTATTAGTATACTGGTCTGACGGCGAGAGAAGAACCTCACTATCGCGGGGGTTCCATGAGCATTGGGAGGTTGTCCCACTTGCTATCACCAAAGGTGTATGTGTTGTTGCATTAAAATATGAGCGTGATGAAAATGATCCTGAAGTAGGTTGTTTTATCTGTCCGGTCATGATGTAACCAATCATCTGAAGCTACACAGAAGCTGTTCCAAGTTTGAAACTTGTTTAGCTCTAAAAACTCTCTGAAAGGTTCTAACTTCAGACCTAAACTTGAGGACTAGTAGACATTCACAAATGGACACCTTTTATACTACAAGGGGAAGTAAAGGATGAATTAATTTGTTTTCCATTTATACAAAACACAAATCTATGCAGCAATATTTCGTACACCTTGAAGAAAAAAGGAATTAATTTTAAGAGATTCAAACCACGTATCCCCTTTGACAATCTTATTTTCAGCTTATAAAATACAGACGTTACTTCAAAAAAGAAAATGATTACGTCCTACGCTTTTCTAGGTCAGTCTAGACATGCATGTTGATCAATGACATACATTCTGCCAAGTCGTTAGTTTTCCTGACTGATTCAGGCAGAAGAAGCATTTGTATGAATTTGTCCTAGCATTTAGAACAAGAAATCTGCCTTTAGCAAGTATGGAAAGCGTTGGAATAAAGGGCTATTTAAAGTCGAATGTAGCATTCAGAATAGAAATAGCCAAGAAACTGATGTACTTTTGTATACCGCCCAGGCTTAACAGATGCCCAACCTGTGACCTCAGCTGTGCATCAAGGATTGGCCTCTTTAGTTACACAAGAAGTTGCAAAGGGAAAAGATCGTCTCTCGAGATGTCAAATGCAACAGACATTTTCTACTAATAATTCCTTTACAGCTTTATCTTAAATAGTCAGAAAAAAAGTTAAGGCAAGTCTTGTGAGTGTTACTTTGAAGACGAGAAACGTGACAGAGATTGCTGCGACGATCTCAGCGGGATGTACCGAATCGAAAGAAAAGAGACAAATGAAGAATCTAGAAAAGTCTGTGTATGTGCCTGAAGCGTTTGTTTTCCTAGATACCTGATAGATACCTGCTACGAGTACCTCAATGATGTAAGTAAGAACTCTAATTTAGAATTAGTTTTTACTATTTTAGTGATATTCATTCATAATAAAATTGATTTATATTGGTATTCATAGATAGCAACATTAATTTATAGTGGAATTTATTTATAATGATATTTATTTATAGTGGAATTTATTTATAATGATATTTATTTATAGTGGAATTTATTTATAATGATATTTATTTATAGTGGAATTTATTTATAATGATATTTATTTATAGTGGAATTTATTTATAATGATATTTATTTATAGTGGTATTCATTTATAATGATATTTATTTATAGTGGTATTCATTTATAATGATATTTATTTATAGTGGTATTCATTTAAAGTGAGTTTTTTGCTAAAAACTCGAGTTTTTTTGTTTTTTTTTTAAGTTTCGATTCTTAAGAAATGAAAAAAACAAAACATCTCTAGCCTCGTTCTGAAGACGAGACCTAGGTAATAATCTATTGAGACCCATGAAACATAGACAAGTGACTAAAGCACAACTTACTTGTGAAAATCTTGGACAGCAGAGTTAGAGGTAGACAGATGATGGCGATAAGTATATCCGCTATGGCCATGTTGACCAAGAAAAAGTTGGTGGCCGTGTGGAGGCTTTTATCCTTGGCCACGACAGTAACCACGCTGATGTTGCCCACCAGGGCCAGCACGAAGACGATGCTGTACATGATGCTGAGCACGACAATCGTCTGCAAAGACAGAATCGTCGACGTTTGATGTCTTTTGGTGACGTTTCCGAGGTCAGTCGAGCCGGACTCGTTGTACGACCATGTCGTCACAGCACCGTCATTACCTTGATCAGAGTATTCCGAGCCGAAGCTGGCGTTGAGAAAGTAATTTCGCTCTGAAGCTTCAAGGACTGGACTCACCGTAGCATTCAGCCCGGAGGAAAGTCTGTTTACCAGTATCTCCATGACAAATGCTTTTAATCCATGCCTGTAATTGTGACTATTTATCTTGAAGACTTCCTGAAGCAAAATATAACAAATAATAAGGAAACATCAGAAATGTTGATCTTAGTGTATCGTATAATTTAAAAACATATTTTATATATGCATGCATAACTAAATAACTATCTAAAGTGGCCATGGACACTTCATTTCCCATAAATTCTAAATTCGATATATATCTCGACACTAGCAGCTGGGAAAAAGTGGCCCTGGATAGATCCACATGGAGAGAGAGCATAAAGCAAGGGTCCCGGATTTCAGATGCCATTAACAATAGTAGTAGTAAGAAGGGTGAAAAAGGCAACGGCGCCTTATGATTACATATGCCCAACCTGTGATCGCAGCTGTGTATTAAAGATTGGCCTCTTTAGTCACACAAGAAAATGCAAAGGGAAAAGATTATCTCTGGTAACGTAAAATGCTGCATTGTTTACAAACAGTCAAAGCTGTTGGTGACAACTTAGCACTATTTCTCTCTCTTAGGAGCGCTAAAATATGTTAATATGTACTTGGAATATCTAAGCACTTTTCATATTCACTAAAATAAAATGAACAGAAGGGTCAACCGAATCGCTATGTCTTTTTCTCGCCTACACTTTTAATGAACACGGGCATGTGTGCTACATTTTAAAATGTAAAGATGAATGTATTTATTTATTTGATTATTCGAGCTACATTTTTGTATTGCTTTAGTTTAGCTCTACGACAGTCACAATAGCTACTGGACACCACGACGACGTGCTGACCACTGTAAAAAAAAAAACGCGAAATAAACCTTCCTTCAGGTAACAGTTCCAGGAAAAAGAAGAAAAGGCAGACAAAGAAAGCGAAGGGAAAACAACATCAAAGAGATGGCGGTCTCTGTAAGAGATTGTACTCAAGGCTAAATGGATGACGGTCTCTGTAAGAGATTGTACTCAAGGCTAAAGGGATGACGGTCTCTGTAAGAGATTGTACTCAAGGCTAAAGGGATGGCGGTCTCTGTAAGAGATTGTACTCAAGGCTAAAGGGATGACGGTCTCTGTAAGAGATTGTACTCAAGGCTAAAGGGATGACGGTCTCTGTAAGAGATTATACTCAAGGCTAAAGGGATGGCGGGATTGTCTCTATAAGAGATTGTACTCAAGGCTAAAGGGATGACGGTCTCTGTAAGAGATTGTACTCAAGGCTAAAGGGATGGCGGTCTCTGTAAGAGATTGTACTCAAGGCTAAATGGATGACGGTCTCTGTAAGAGATTGTACTCAAGGCTAAAGAGATGACGGTCTCTGTAAGAGATTGTACTCAAGGCTAAAGGGATGGCGGTCTCTGTAAGAGATTGTACTCAAGGCTAAAGGGATGGCGGTCTCTGTAAGAGATTGTACTCAAGGCTAAAGAGATGGCGGTCTCTGTAAGAGATTGTACTCAAGGCTAAAGAGATGACGGTCTCTGTAAGAGATTGTACTCAAGGCTAAAGGGATGGCGGTCTCTGTAAGAGATTGTACTCAAGACTAAAGGCATGGCGGTCTCTGTAAGAGATTGTACTCAAGGCTAAAGGGATGGCGGGATTGTCTCTGTAAGAGATTGTACTCAAGGCTAAAGGCATGGCGGTCTCTGTAAGAGATTGTACTCAAGGCTAAAGGGATGGCGGTCTCTGTAAGAGATTGTACTCAAGGCTAAAGAGATGGCGGTCTCTGTAAGAGATTGTACTCAAGGCTAAAGAGATGACGGTCTCTGTAAGAGATTGTACTCAAGGCTAAAGGGATGGCGGTCTCTGTAAGAGATTGTACTCAAGGCTAAAGGGATGGCGGTCTCTGTAAGAGATTGTACTCAAGGCTAAAGAGATGGCGGTCTCTGTAAGAGATTGTACTCAAGGCTAAAGGGATGGCGGTCTCTGTAAGAGATTGTACTCAAGGCTAAAGAGATGGCGGTCTCTGTAAGAGATTGTACTCAAGGCTAAAGAGATGGCGGTCTCTGTAAGAGATTGTACTCAAGGCTAAAGAGATGACGGTCTCTGTAAGAGATTGTACTCAAGACTAAAGGCATGGCGGTCTCTGTAAGAGATTGTACTCAAGGCTAAAGGGATGGCGGGATTGTCTCTGTAAGAGATTGTACTCAAGGCTAAAGGCATGGCGGTCTCTGTAAGAGATTGTACTCAAGGCTAAAGGGATGGCGGTCTCTGTAAGAGATTGTACTCAAGGCTAAAGAGATGGCGGTCTCTGTAAGAGATTGTACTCAAGGCTAAAGGGATGGCGGGATTGTCTCTGTAAGAGATTGTACTCAAGGCTAAAGGGATGGCGGGATTGTCTCTGTAAGAGATTGTACTCAAGGCTAAAGGGATGGCGGGATTGTCTCTGTAAGAGATTGTACTCAAGGCTTAAGGGATGGCGGGATTGTCTCTGTAAGAAATTGTACTCAAGGCTAAAGGGATGGCGGTCTCTGTAAGAGATTGTACTCAAGGCTAAAGGGATGGCGGTCTCTGTAAGAGATTGTACTCAAGGCTTAAGGGATGGCGGGATTGTCTCTGTAAGAGATTGTACTCAAGGCTAAAGGGATGGCGGTCTCTGTAAGAGATTGTACTCAAGGCTAAAGGGATGGCGGTCTCTGTAAGAGATTGTACTCAAGGCTAAAGGGATGGCGGGATTGTCTCTGTAAGAGATCGTACTCAAGGCTAAAGGGATGGCGGGATTGTCTCTGTAAGAGATTGTACTCAAGGCTAAAGAGATGGCGGGCCTGTCTCTGTAAGAGATTGTACTCAAGGCTAAAGGGATGGCGGTCTCTGTAAGAGATTGTACTCAAGGCTAAAGGGATGGCGGTCTCTGTAAGAGATTGTACTCAAGGCTTAAGGGATGGCGGGATTGTCTCTGTAAGAGATTGTACTCAAGGCTAAAGGGATGGCGGTCTCTGTAAGAGATTGTACTCAAGGCTTAAGGGATGGCGGGATTGTCTCTGTAAGAGATTGTACTCAAGGCTAAAGGGATGGCGGTCTCTGTAAGAGATTGTACTCAAGGCTTAAGGGATGGCGGTCTCTGTAAGAGATTGTACTCAAGGCAAAAGACAGAGAGGAATAAAGAAAGACTGTGAAAATATCATGTGTGGTACCCCAATGATTCAACAGACGAAGGAATAGGTGAAAGTGAAGCTCTATTATTATCAATCTAGAGTCAAACGTCAATCTCCTGGCACTTCCACGGTAGAGATTCATTAAAGGCCTATTATCTGTGTAAGTCTTTAAAAGTGTTCTTGGATTTTTGGACTAATATGTTAGTTAGGAAAACAAAACTTCGATGTGGTCTTGTCTCCTTAACCATGTCCACTGAGGAATTTTCTGGTGATGATAGCCCTAAGATGAGTCTCGAAGATTTCAACATGCTCAGTTGTCACCATCGATCGATATAACAATGGTCAATGTTATTTGTTATCATATTTGCTTAATGAGAGATAGGTATTTACATTGGGTTTATTTTCTATTATGTTCTTGTACTGTTATGCGACAGTGGTTTTGCGAAGTCAGTGATAATTGCGTATTTTTCTTGTTTGTCAAGGCTAAAGGGATGGCGGGATTGTCTCTGTAAGAGATTGTACTCAAGGCTAAAGGGATGACGGTCTCTGTAAGAGATTGTACTCAAGGCTAAAAGGATGACGGTCTCTGTAAGAGATTGTACTCAAGGCTAAACAGTACATCCGGTCTATTTTAACTTTCTGTCTAGTCGGTCAATAAATGTGTCTCGCTGTAGAATCGGTATCTGGTAGACTCGAGAACTTCACATCTACTAATGGGGCGTCTTTTTCTAAATCAAATCATGTGTCAATGCCAGATTCGGATGGATTAGTTTCGCGACTAGACCTGTTAGTATTTTACAACAAAGCAGGAAAAGAAATGGAAAGCTTGACTCAGACTATGATCTTATAGTTGCATTATTAAGACAAATAATGCGTTGTAGCGAGGCCAATCGTTATATAAGTCTGAATGCTGACCAGCTTATCAAGGAGAAAAATACTTCGCGTCGGGGGTTCTGCTTATAGTGCTCATCTAAGCCTCCAAGTTGACTAAGATAGGCGTCGTAGGCGTGCACGTACTTTTTTTTTAAGTATATGGGGGAGTCACTAGTCAAAGTTTTAGAATCACCGCTTCAAGTCCAAATAGAAAACACTTCTTAAAAATCTGAGAACTAGGCCGTATTAAGAATGCACCTTGACATTTGTGATACGCTGCACGTTTCTGGTCAGAATGTATTGCTTTTGGTTTAAGCTTTTACTATCGGAGGATAATCTGAGATGATAGAGAAACAGAGAATTAGCAGGACTGGGATTTGTTTGGCATCTGATGTCCCCCCTTTTTTTAGCAGAATACTTTTAAGCATGTCAGATATAGATTCTAGGCCTTTCTCTTTGCTTTTTTAGAATAGAGAGAAGAAATTTAAGAGAGAGAGAGAGAGAGAGAGACAGAGAAAGAAATTGATTTTTTTTACCAAAAAATTATCATTTTCATTTTCAATCTATAAAAACAAACAATACACCAAAACAACAGTTTAAACGAGCAAACACATAGGCACAATAGAGCAAACACATAGGCACAACAGAGCGATACGGATGTTGGTGATGAAGAAAGGGAGCATAAATTGTTAGTCTTGTAGAATGATGCAAGATAAGCGGCTCTGTTGTAATCTATGTTAAGAACGAGAGACGACACAAAGAAGCGAGAGTGTAAGGACGGGGTTTTATAGTGAGTTCGATTTGGTTGAAATATCAGTTCTACTTTTTTAGCTCAAGTTTCATTTGTCTATAGTGTAATTAAAAGTTGTCTTCAGTTTATTTACATTATTGCAAGTTATATAATTTAAAATATCATACGCCTACATCAGCTACGAGACAACGGCCATCATTAACAAAGAGTAGACACACAAAAACAACAAAATAAATACACACAAACACAGCAGAGTAAACACACAAACACAACAGAGTAAACACACAAACACAACAGAGTAAACACACAAACACAGCAGAGTAAACACACAAACACAACAGAGTAAACACACAAACACAGCAGAGTAAACACACAAACACAGCAGAGTAAACACACAAACACAGCAGAGTAAACACACAAACACAACAGAGTAAACACACAAACACAACAGAGTAAACACACAAACACAGCAGAGTAAACACACAAACACAACAGAGTAAACACACAAACACAACAGAGTAAACACACAAACACAGCAGAGTAAACACACAAACACAACAGAGTAAACACACAAACACAACAGAGTAAACACACAAACACAGCAGAGTAAACACACAAACACAACAGAGTAAACACACAAACACAACAGAGTAAACACACAAACACAACAGAGTAAACACACAAACACAACAGAGTAAACACACAAACACAACAGAGTAAACACACAAACACAACAGAGTAAACACACAAACACAACAGAGTAAACACACAAACACAACAGAGTAAACACACAAACACAACAGAGTAAACACACAAACACAACAGAGTAAACACACAAACACAACAGAGTAAACACACAAACACAGCAGAGTAAACACACAAACACAACAGAGTAAACACACAAACACAACAGAGTAAACACACAAACACAACAGAGTAAACACACAAACACAACAGAGTAAACACACAAACACAACAGAGTAAACACACAAACACAACAGAGTAAACACACAAACACAACAGAGTAAACACACAAACACAACAGAGTAAACACACAAACACAACAGAGTAAACACACAAACACAACAGAGTAAACACACAAACACAACAGAGTAAACACACAAGCCCAACAGAGTAAACACACAAGCCCAACAGAGTAAACACACAAACACAACAGAGTAAACACACAAACACAACAGAGTAAACACACAACAGAGTAAACACACAAGCACACAACAGAGTAAACACACAGGACGCAACAGAGTAAACACACAAACACAACAGAGTAAACACACAAACACAACAGAGTAAACACACAAACACAACAGAGTAAACACACAAACACAACAGAGTAAACACACAACAGAGTAAACACACAAACACAACAGAGTAAACACACAACAGAGTAAACACACAAACACAACAGAGTAAACACACAAACACAACGGAGTAAACACACAAACACAACAGAGTAAACACACAAACACAACAGAGTAAACACACAAACACAACAGAGTAAACACACAAACACAACAGAGTAAACACACAAACACAACAGAGTAAACACACAAACACAACAGAGTAAACACACAAACACAACAGAGTAAACACACAACAGAGTAAACACACAAACACACAACAGAGTAAACACATAAACACACAACAGAGTAAACACACAAACACACAGCAAAGTAAACACACAAACACACAACAGAGTAAACACACAAACACACAGCAGAGTAAACACACAAACACACAACAGAGTAAACACACAAACACAACAGAGTAAACACACAAACACACAACAGAGTAAACACAGCAGAGTAAACACATAAACACACAACAGAGTAAACACACAAACACACAGCAGAGTAAACACACAAACACAACAGAGTAAACACACAAACACAACAGAGTAAACACACAAACACAGCAGAGTAAACACACAAACACACAACAGAGTAAACACACAAACACACAGCAGAGTAAACACACAAACACACAACAGAGTAAACACACAAACACACAGCAGAGTAAACACACAAACACACATCAGAGTAAACACACAAACACAACAGAGTAAATACACAAACACAACAGAGTAAACACACAAACACAGCAGAGTAAACACATAAACACACAACAGAGTAAACACACAAACACACAGCAGAGTAAACACACAAACACACAACAGAGTAAACACACAAACACAACAGAGTAAACACACAAACACACAGCAGAGTAAACACACAAACACACAGCAGAGTAAACACACAAACACACAACAGAGTAAAAACACAAACACACAACAGAGTAAACACACAAACACAAAGAGTAAACACACAAACACAACAGAGTAAACACACAAACACACAACAGAGTAAACACACAAACACACAGCAGAGTAAACACACAAACACACAACAGAGTAAACACACAAACACACAGCAGAGTAAACACACAAACACACAACAGAGTAAACACACAAACACAACAGAATAAACACACAAGCACAACAGTATAAACTCCCCAATACAAATAAAACCTAAAAAAAGTAAACGCCTCTAATCTACGTTGGCAAGACCACAAAAAATCCACATATCTTTCAGTGATAAAGTTTAATGAAGTCTTACCTAATATTTAAAAGACAGTGGAAATAAAACATAACCCTGGTCTGTACAGTCTTCCAATACTATTGTCTATAAATAATTCAACTGGAAAAAAATGTTAACAAACAAAACATTGCTCTGTTGAAGGTCAAGGGTTACGTTGTAATAGCGCTGGGTCTTGTGAGGCTTCGTTGTGGCAGTGAAACAATGCTGTCACACTTGGTCAGATACTGGCGCTTAAAGAACAAAAGTCACGCAAACCAATTGACGTATTCTTCAGAGTGCGGGGGGGGGGGGCGACGCCTG
Source organism: Biomphalaria glabrata (assembly GCF_947242115.1). Classification (NCBI taxonomy): domain Eukaryota; kingdom Metazoa; phylum Mollusca; class Gastropoda; family Planorbidae; genus Biomphalaria; species Biomphalaria glabrata. The sequence goes on along the minus strand of NC_074712.1, from coordinate 56,293,289 downwards.
AGTGTTAAAGTGCTTGGCTTCTTATCCTGGCCCTGGGTTCGAATCTCAGTGAAGAATTTCGGGATTTCGGGGCCTCCCTGAGTCCACCCAACTCTAATGGGTGCCTGACTTAGGCTGGGTAAAAAGGATGGCTGCCTGGTCGTGCGGTTTGCGCGCTGGACTGTCGTTCAAATTTATCGATGGTCCCGGGTTCAAACCCAGCCCGCTCCCATCCCCCGTCGTCCTGAGGAAGGTTTGGACTAGGAAGTAAGCTATCTTCAACTCTGAAGGAACATCCGAAACATGTCAAACATTTTACACAAACAACAAGACGGTTAGTTTTTATGCTTGCCACATGACACCCTGATCGTTAACTGTTGGGCCAAGAAACAGGTGACCTTTACATCATCTGCCCTATACATCGCAAGGTCTGAGGGGGAACTTTATGTTATTTTATATATTACTTAACATTGCGATTCTTGTGTGTAAGCCCCGATCAGGGCTTGAACTAGGGAATCCCCACTAGGAGCACCACTTAGTACTTAGATGCCAAGGTAACAATTATAGAACTATCCTTATTACCAAACAGAAAACTTTAATTTACTTGTGTTGGAAACTGTATTCCTCTCCCAGAGGTATCTCTATCGTCGCTCTAATGATGCAATTGTGTGTGAAGCGCAAAGTTAATGGCATTATTTGTTTCAGCACAAAGCTACCTTTAGAAAGTTTCATCAACATTTGGTTCTAAATTGTCACTAATATGCCAATCAGTAGAAGTCTATAGAGAGCATAAACTAGCCGCTAGAGTTATAGTCATTTGTAGTAAAAGTAAAGTTCACCTTGTCGTCTGCGACCTGCTTCCATTCGGACCTGGAAACATTGGCACGATGTAGAGAAAATCCCCTACACAATAAAAGAAGCTCCAAAAACCTCTTTCTGTTTCAATGTACGTAAACAACTCGACCACGCCCACACGAATGCACTTTTAGAGTCACCGTGACATTGCCACAGCCGCAGGCATGATTGGACATGTCTGGGAGCCAAGTAGTTGGTGACCACGTGACAACATCGTTACAACACTCGCGATAATAATCACGTGATGTGATTTAAACAAGATAATCCCCTTTAATAATCCAACGCCTCAGAACTTCTAGAGATTAAAGCTAATTATACCTTCTGTTTCCTTTAGGGCTAAACAGATTAGCATTTATAAAATGACAAAAATAATAAATAATATAAGATTTCAGCCAATATAATTGTATGAATAGAAAATGTCAATTTAAACACTGTTTTACTTTGCAGATATCGTATTATTGAACTAGAGACATCGAAGTACTGAAATGAGTTAAGAAACATCGTAGTATTGAACTAGAGACATCGAATTACTAAAATGAGTTAAGAAACATCGAAGTACTGAAATGAGCTAAAAAAACATCGAAGTACTGAAATGAGCTAAAAAAACATCGAAGTACTGAAATGAGCTAAGAAACATCGAAGTACTAAAATGAGCTAAGAAACATCGAAGTACTGAAATGAGCTAAGAAACATCGAAGTACTGAAATGAGCTAAGACCTCTTATGACTTCACTGAGTAGAGATGGACAATTCTTTCGCCTTCGTGTTTTAGATCACATTGAGATAGCATAATTAATATAATCATCAATGAATCTATGTACACACCCGCCATCTTGGAAACAAATGGCCGATACATAACAAACCGCCAAGAGCCCATCAACACAAAGCGAAACAAACGAGGCCGTAGAGGAGGAGTTCGAGTCAAAAGCAGGAAAAGAGGGCAATGTTAGATCACTAAATAACAAAATGTACGAACTTGATTGTTGCTGCAGACATTTCTACCGTGAAAGCTCGCTCATCTGTCTCACTGAAACATGGCTAAATGAAATTATTCCCGACGCATCAGTAGACTTGGATGCGTTTCTTTTGTACAGATCAGACAGGACAACGTATAGTGGCAAAACAAGAGGAGGAGGACTGGCCATTTAGCCAATAAACAGTATTGCTGTGTCAACAATATTTCAATCTAGACTAAAGTGTGTACGGCCGATATTGAACTACTATGTAACAATCTCAGGCTATACTACCTGCCGAGAGAGTTTACACAATTGTACGTCATACTTGTGCATATACCACCCACAGCCAACACAGAGAAAGCAACAAAACATATACTAGACATTGTATATGCATTCTTTACATAAAGTTCTGATGCTGTCCGACTAGTTACGTGAGATTTCAATCATCTTTCGTTAGCTCAACACTTGCCAACATATACTCAATATGGTTATTGTCCCACAAGGCACGATAAAACATTGGACATGTGTTATAGCAACATAAAAATGGCCTGCACATCTCAATCGTTATTTCCCCTCGGAGATTCGGACCACACAATGATTCCATCTGACACCCACGTACAAACCGGTTTTAAAAACAACAAAACCCGTAGTACAGTCCATCCAGTCATGGTCTGACGCCGCTGTTTTACAGCTACAAAGTTGTCTGGAGCAAACAGATTGGGACATATGTTTGTAAACAACTGCCCAGACAGAGAACTTACCACAACTGTTAATTCGTACATCCAGTTCTGTGAAAGCATGATTGTACCAAAGAAGAAAATTAAAACATTCAGTAATAATAGACCCTGGATGACCAACATTAAAAATTAACATTCTGTCGTCATCGAGAAGTACATAGAAGTACATAGAAGTGCTGGTTATGTGTATGTGTTTTTCGTATGTGAATTTCGTTCGTATGTGCATCTATATTGTTATTGTACAGAGGTTGTCAATTGTAGTCAAACCGAATTTCCATTTGATTGGATCAATAAAAGTTATCTTATCTTATCTTATTTTGAAATAAATCTACATCTTCTTATTGCTGTGAGTGGAGCTGGTCGGAGTGGAAGAGGCCTATTTTCAGTTTATATCGTTGAAATTGTTTTTTCTATAATGAAGGGATGAGTTACAAAAGAAAAATCCATTTTCCATTATATTGCCAGGGAGATCATAGTTAAACTTTTCTTTTTTTTTTTGGAAAGCGCCATAGGCGATTTCACAAAAGGTCTCACATAAAGAATTCTGAAAGAACTCTTTAAAAAAAAAAATCAAAATAATTATGGACAAGGTTACAAACACAGTTTGTGTGGACACACAAACTCAAAATCGGCCCCCGAAGTGGTCCACCCAGGCAGGTAAAAAGGCAGGTTTTAATATTTTCAGAAACAACATCAAAATGAAATTCTATCAAAGACAAATGACAGAGAAAAATGGAGAAGGAAGGTTGAAAGATCTTGTGTGGTGCCCCAGCAGACCAAAGGATAGGTGAAAGTGAAGCTAGATTATAACCTGGCCTAACTGATGTCTTATAATGAATATTTAATTGATCTAATTGTTTTGTAAATGGTCAATCTTTTATTCGAATCCTAAAGAAAAAAACATTTCCGTAAAATTTAAAAAAAAATTCCTTTAGTTAAGTATTCTATAGCCATAGTATGACACTACAGTTCATGCTATGATATGAAAAATACTTATTAATTGTTTGTCTTAAATTATACCCAACTTATAAGCATACTAAATAGAATTTTTCTCTTTAAAAAAAAATAATTTTTTTTGTTGTAAATAGAGTAGTAAGTATGACAGAACTTACAGAACTTACTTAACTTAGCAATACAAATGCATGCAAGTATTTTTTTTTTGACAAAAAATCTAAAATCATTTGCATAGATGTGTTAAACAAATATGTTACCTTCTTTTTTCACCTACTAAAAAGCCTCCCGTGTTTTTTACTA